>NW_009258671.1:3356775-3361234 GCF_000687185.1 Egretta garzetta | reverse complement strand
CTGTATGCAAAAGGAGGGCATGTATTTGTCTACATGACGGAGAACAAAACTGCGTAGAAACACTCAATCCTGCCCTGTTTCTCAAGGCTACCTGTAGGTCTGTTTAAGATCTAGGTACCCTACTGTCATGCTGCTCAGCTCAACACATCACTGAGTTATCCCACACTTCCTTTTTTTATTTTTTAAGATGAACTTTAATTTGAGGATGGCAAAACCAGCAAAAAAACATCCTATAAAATAACTAGGGAGTAATACCTGCTTGAGCAACTGTCATCTTAACACAGCTGTCAAGAAAAGCTTATTTCCCAATACTACCCAAAGGGGAATTGATACCTAGGCCTGCTGTTGCCGTGCCCTCCCTGCCCAGCCACAAGTGACTCTGCACGAACAGCAAGCCTGGGGGAAGAGGGGAGGGAATGAGGAAAGGTAGGAGTAACAGGGCTGCCAGAATGGCCAGAGAAGAAGGTGCCGTGCCCATGCTGCTGCCTGGGCAGCCCCAGCATCCATTGCAAGGGAGATGGGAGAAGCTGAGTTGCCTCTTGGAACAAGGTCAGGCCCTCACACCACCCACATCAGGGCAGAAAAGTTGTATTAACCTCTCCTGGGCGTACCTGTGGTAAGCACCACACCACCCCAAATTCCCTCCTGCTCTGCCTTTCTCCACCATAAAGGAGTTATCTGGAGTTTTCCCAGTGAGGAGGCCTTCACTTTTTAAAGATTTGACAACACACAGAGGAGTATGAATACCTAAATCCTCCAGTGGCCTAAAAACCTGTGGCCTAGCCAAAAAAAAAAACAAAAAAAAAAAAAACAAAAAAAAAAAAAAAAAAAAAAAAAAAAACCCACCAGATACCAAATCCCCCTTCCACCTCTCCAAAAGCAAAAAAAGAGCAAGATTGCAAGTCTGGGATACTGCCAGAATAAATGAAGTTGCCTTATTGTTACGGCAGGACAAGAGGAGGAAGAGGCCAACCCTGTCCTCCACAATCCCCTCCTCTGGGCAGAGCTCCCTGGTCTAGCCAGGGACCATAAGCATTTGCTCCTGCCCCACACAGGGGAGCTTCTGCCAGTCCCCACAGAGCCAGGCAGAAGAAGCCCAGCTGCAGACATCCCTTGTTTGAGCCTTGTCAAGGCAAGCCAGAGCACAGTCTGCTCTTCCAGACATGGCACAGCAACTCTGAGTTTCAGCAATGGCTTCTTCAGACAGCAGCATGCGGCACAGAGGTCTCGCCCTGGTGGCATGGGGGCCGCAGCCACAGGGTGGGTGCTGGGCTGGGACCCCCACCTCTGCCCAGCACCTTCCCCCTTTCCATGCCAAAAAGCAGGAGCTGCTTTGAGATGAGAGCACAGGGAAGGGGGAGGCTTATCGGCTACAGCTGTTTGAACAACTGGTAATTGCAGCTGGGGGTCCTTCATCTCGTGTCATACAGAGTAGGAAAATGGGTCAGACATAATGCATTTGGTTAAGTATCTAAGCTGAAAAGGTACTATTTTCTTTTAAATTATATAGTCTTTACTGGAAGTAAGGTTACCAGTGCAAGGCTTTCTAGCTTTAAAATGTAACACGGACATGCCCTCCGAGGGTCAGGCTTTCATTTGCCGATGTTAATTCTCAGCTGCCTGTTATTCGTCCTTCATTGTAGCCTCTGTCTTAGCTGGGCACGCTCCCGATTCCCTGCTATATCCAGACGGTCCATGTAAATAGTGTTTACGTTAAGGAAGTCATGTTCTGTGTGACTGGAGCACATAGAAACTGATGTTGTTGTCACTTTAGATTAAGCTCTCGTTTTAGCAATGGAGGCAATTGGAGCAGGCAGCTGAGTGGCCGAATGAAATATTCAGCTCATTTCGTTTAAAGCTGCCCCCATCTCCATTGTTCAGGCTGGCGAGGCTGATTAACCCTTGCTGGTGCCACCACAACAACTGCTCACTCTCCGTCCCTCTGGCCTGCTCCCTGCGCAAAACCAAGGCCCTGAAGGGTTAGGCAGGTTGCAAAGGTCAGCAAGATTATATTCTCTGATGGGTTTTGGTTTTTTTTTTTTCCAATTAGCAAACTTTAAGGAAAACTAAAATTAACCCTTCAGGCTCCCACCACTCTGTAGAGAAAAGAAACAAAACAATACTTAGCAAGGGTCAAGGATATTCTCCATGCTCAATGCAGGTGAGAACACAGCTCCTATTAACCTTAGTTTGGTACCTAATTCCTCACACCTGTGAAAGTCCTACTAACCGTGAGCTAACCCCCAAGCATTTTATCAACTCGTGCTCACAGACAATTACATACCTTATTTTTTTTGCAGAAATTGTTGATAGTAAATAATATGCCAAAATAAACATACAGGCTAGGTGATGGAAAGCAACGGCTGGTGCACGCAGACAGGCTGCAGCTGTCTAGAGCACTGCAGCCCAAGGCTTCAAACGCTGCTGCAACAGGGCTGCTCGCCTACAGCCATCCCAAAGCCTACTTTGTAAGTGCCTTGGCCACAGCATTACGACTGCACCAGGCCAAGCATAGTCCTTCCTCTCAGGGAACAATCTTAAGCAATTTTCCAAGGTTTTTACAGGAGAAATAGTTAATGCTCAAGCATGCAATGCCTGATGTCCCAAAACTGGAGAAGGGTATTAACTGGTCTTTCTTTAGCTTGACTTACTGCAAAGTTTCCATTTAAAAAAAAAGGCCTAACACTGTTTCAGGACATGTACTTTCAAATCAAGCTCCACTTGTTCCAAGTGGATCAAGCACTGTGTCACTGCCTTACACTGAAGGGCCTGATGCTTCAGAGAGCTCAGCAGTACCAGCTCCCACCACAGGGCTTGGGTTGCTTAGCCCAAGACAGAATTAGAAACAAGACACACAATATTCTTGGCAAAAGCATTAGTAACCACCCCAAACGCTGTGAAGTAATACTATTATGAACTGCAATATTGAGGGTAATAGCATTTTATTTTTAATGAGAGATTTGTTGGTATTTTAAGACAGCTCAAGCACAGGTGACAAGTTTTCTTATCGTCACAGTCACAAGTACCGTACCGATTTGTCCCTTTGATCTCTATTTTGTACTCAATTGCCAAAAGAAAAACTATATCTATTAAAAATATCAGTAGTTATACAAGCTGCAGCCATACTGCCAGAGAACAACCACCAAAGCAACTCTGCTCTGGAGTAGTTGAAGGCATAACTTTCCTACCCCCTGCCAAGAGACTGAATTGTACACATATATATTTGTCTCTACTGCTAAGGCATTTCTCTAGGATATAACAAAAGTGGGAAGTACCGATAAATGGATAAACCCCATAAAATAATATTTATATTACCTAAATGACTAATTTCAAATAGCCTTGCAGCTACATTTTACTGTGACATTTTACAGCACAGTTCATATGAGAATATTCTGTAAGAGCACTTACACTAATACTCTCTCCTTGCATGGATAGGATAAAATTCCAGCTTCATTGTAATGATTTCAACAGAGTCAAAATCTCATCAATTGCATGTTTGCTTTACTAGTTATCTGGATAAATATGCAGCTATCTATGAATGGCTCATGAATGCAGATAATAGTAAGTTAACAGGAGAATGTAAACATTAAACATGATATCTTGGGTGTAATTATTGTACACACACTTTAATTACTAGGACTGGGGTTTTTTTTCCCCCCATTTGGTATCTTGGAGAGAATACTTACCTGACTCTAATATTCTATGTATCTGCTTAAAATTTAAGGCCCAATTCAAGAAGATCCTTGAATGCTGTTTTAATACATATGGTCTTAATATCTCCATATAAAATATACATCTGTCACAATGAAACAAAGAAGTCCCACATGTTATAACAAGACTTCTTTCTTTAAAGGGTAACCTCTTAAACCTCAAACAATGAATGCAATACTCCTTTTAGTAATCTTTTTTGATACTTTCCTGAAAAAGAAGTCATGCAAGAAGTACACAGATGTAGCTCAGCTCCTATAATCAGTCTAAGAGTGAGTGGTTGTAAAACCAAGTTTATGTTATGCACAAATATATTTTAGACCTATGCACTGGGAACAGTGAAGTGCTTGACATCTGGAATTAGACAGTGGTGAATTGCAGCATGCACACATCATGCTCATCTGCATAAATATCTATTTTCAGAATCACCAGGGCTCAAACATTCCCAGCTTTCCATTAATTTAAAATCATGACTCCTTTGAAATATTAGGATTAAGGACCAACAGGTAAGTTATCCACCAAAACTCAGTTTTCAAAGTATTATGGTTCCATATTTTCACCTCTCCCCCTACTTTTTTAAACTTAAAAAAAAAAAAATCACACAAACATATCCTATTACCCTGACATCTGACCCACCTACATCTCTAAAAGACCCATATCTCAGGATGGGCAAGCATGAAGATGGATGGCCTCTAGAGAGGGGAAGAAATAAACTCAAAAACCCAAAGGACCTGCTGAAAGCACAGCTAAC
>NW_009258671.1:3341038-3356764 GCF_000687185.1 Egretta garzetta | reverse complement strand
GCGGCGGGCGCCCTGCAGACAGAGGTGTTGGGTTCGGCGTGAGAATCTCAGAGGTCCTAAGGGCTGCAGTCATTAAAACTGTGGCAACTTTTGAAGGAATAGAGTTATTAACCTCCATGACCCCAGACAAATTTAAACCTGACTAACTGCAGGTTTCTCTGAGGAATCAAGGCACATGTTTGTAAATTGCTTGGATATTCAGCGTGATGAAAGATGTTACATAAATGACAGTTATTAATATAATAGTGGCAAATGGGTCAGGAAGAAGATTTCAGTACTGATTTAGGCTGTTGTTTCTATCCAACGTCAAATATTGGTCAAGGTTTGGATACTGATGTCTTGCAGAAGTAATATCATATTCACCTTTTAAAACTGAAAATCCAATTGGAATTACAAATTGTTTCTCTGGATTGAAGAAAGTGTTGGAACAAACTCTTCTAAGAAAGTTCAAATCAAAACTGTACTAATTCCTTATATGAGGTACAGTCTGGGATTAAAGATTTGATTTTGGCCTGTAATATTGTTATCTACTGAATTACTGCCAAAAAAAACCCCCAGCAACATTTGTAAAGCCAATTTTCCCAACGCAAAGAGAAAAAGGTACCTGAGAATGCATGGTATCCTCATTGCTCTGGAAGATGCCATAAAGATATAAATTAAACTAACATTTTCTGAAAGAAAACAAATGAATAAAAGCAAGCTGAAACATGCATCACAAATGAAGTTTCCTGTTACAACCTAAGCAGAGATCGTGTCCCTGCAGAGCATCCCACTGTGATACATGGAGATGCAGAAGGACAAGCTCACCATCCTAATTCACCGATCTTAAACAAAGATCATAGCTGTTACACACCTTGATGTTATTAGCTTCTTTACAACTGCTGCTTGGACAGTTCCAACAACTATATATAAACATACATACATGATCATATGCATCCACAGACACCAACTTCCCTGCAATTCAAAGCACCAAGCAATCACTTACAGATTATGAACAGACATTGCTTCCATCCCCCCACCCAGCTACTCAAGAGGCAGCCCTCTTCTACAACAGACCGCAAGAACCAAGCAACAGCACCACTTCACAACAAGAAATGAAGTGGAATTGCTCCCAGATTTGAAGTCAAAGAAGCTATCAAAAGTAAACAGTATGTAATTACCCAAATGGCAATTTGCCAGAACACAACACAAATTGCCTGAGCCAGTGGCTCCCAATTCAAAGGTGGAGGCCTTAACAATTGGGGTCACAAGCCTAACCAAAATTAAATCAGGGAAGCTGGGCTCAGAAACAGAAGTGTGACTCCTGGGCCCAGAAGCAGGGTCAACAGGGAAAAACTCTGGAAGCTGTTGAAAGGTAAAGGTCCAGCTCTTTACGGATTCCAAGCATTTCACATAGCTTGTGAGAAATAAAGTAGTAACTGGTTATACACACAGAGAGTGCATGTTTGTTCAACACTTCTCATGGAATGGATGTCCAAAAATACCAGCAATCTGGTTACAATTGACTTTTTGGTAGGGAGATGGAGTAAGGGAGGAGGTGTCAAAAAAATTAAATACCACAAAAGTGATCCTCACTGATCAAATGATTAAAAAATAATTCCCAGAAGATTTTAGTACTGGTAATGTAAAAATGAACTCCCAGGAGATTATGCTACTGTTAATGCTACTAACGCCTTCAACAGGTTCCCCCCATGTTAAAGAGAAGAAAAAACCCACAAAAAACTAGCATACCTATGCCCAAATCTGGGGTGATTCAGAGGGACATTTGAAAAGAGCCTGCACTTAACACCCTCCCTGTCACAGTAAAATGGCAAAGTGTGTTTTCCTGCTTATTGTATTTCTAGCAAACCACACAAGAAAGAAAGAGACACTTCAGATAGATGTTTTAGGCCAGCTTCAGCAATTTTATAGGTCAAAACAAAACCCTATGCTCCCAGAAGTCAGAGATCCTAAAGAGCACTTCCAAAATTTTGTGACTACACTCAAGCCTGAAAGCAGTGTATCAGGATATAAGGAAATCTAAGGAACCCAGTTTTACAGAACATTTCAGTAAGGCTTTGGTAACTTTTTGGTGTATCCAGGCCAAATATAGAGTGAACCTGGGTCAATTTATGGTTTTTGGTGGAAACTATGCAAAATGTGGTGGTTTCAGCTGAGTTTCGTTCTGGGGTTTGGGTTTTATTCAAAGCCTGAACTCTAAGGGAAACTAAAGGGACATGAAACCATGCAAGATAAAACGGAAATAAGTTTTGCATGAACACTGAAAAGAAGGAGTCGGTTTCATGAAGTGGAGAGAAGGGCAAAAGCCCCGACCAACGAACAGACCTGCAGCTTAACATTCATCATACATATAATGCTAATTCTAATCTTCACCATTGCTCTCTCTGAGGAATCATTCCTCATACTTCACCCAACTCAGAAATTTGAGGTCAAGAGAAATCACTTTTCATTCACAAAGCCTTCCGGATTTTTAGTTGCCCCATATCATCTACTAATATTTTCAGTCAGGTGCTAAGATTAAAATAACAGCTTTTTATTTATTCACGTTTAAACCTATAAACACTTACGCCTTCACATATATCTTTCTTTTGAGACATACCCAGTATCATCATCCTCGACTACACACAAAAACAATGCATAGTGAATCTATAACAACTTCTTCATTTGGTTTGCAGCATGGATTTTTGTCTGGTTAAATGTCTAAATTACTCCCACTTACAGGTTATCCACATATGGACTGAAAGCTGAACCCATTTGAGAATTAGCTTTTAACAGCTGACCTGGTGCCTCAGCAAGTGTTTTGCACAGTCTCCTGGGAAAAAGCACATTCATGAGCAAGCCTGGAATCACAAACCTTGCACCAGACGAGGCCAAGTGCGTTAATACTTTTCACACAGCAAGTTCAACTGCCCTACTGCTACAACACTGCTCAGTGGCCAAGTGATAGAACAGCATTAAAATTATTATTTGCAGAGAGAGCCATCTGCCTGCCATCACATAAGAGGGTGAAATCGCCTACCAGTAAGTGAGAAAGGAAAGACATGACAGAGTTTAAAATGAGAAATATAAAGGGAGCGAAAAGAGGAAAGCTGGCAAAACCAGCAAAAAGTAAAACAAAAATGAATTAGAGCTGCTTCTCAGCTTACTATTGGATCTATTAACATCATATCCCAAAAAATTATAGGGTTTCCCCACTACCCTCACACTTAACTGCTACTGCATTCTTATAAATTGCTACGTTACATAAAACACTGTGTATTTTTAATGTCCCTGTAGCATCTGAGCAATTATATGCATTATAGTTCTGTATTTTCACATCATTGAGGAATGATGGCTTCAATTCACCACCTCTGTGCTGATGACTCCCACATCTCATTCCCAACCAATCTTCTTCTATCTAAACACACATTTCAGCCAGTTTTGCTTCATCTTACAACTGTTAAAACCTTTTTCCGTCTGTTACTGAAGACTCAACAGCAGTGACTTCAGACACGCTGATGGGACAGCATTTTTTTTTTTTTTTTTTCACTTGCCTTTAAAAAGAGAAACTATAAAATATCTAATGGAATTACTGGATATCTACAGTTAAAGGCATTAGAAAAGATCATCGAGTGCTTCTAGACTCAGAATGTAAATCCTCAACAAGTGATTTAGGAAAATCATTATGGATTTTAACAGAAAAAAAAAATGAAACATCACTCCTTCCATCTGGCTGGTAAACCTACCTACCAACAAGTTCAGTTCATTATAGACCAACACCAACCTTACACCTCCTACCTAGTAATGGTTATCAAATAGCATATAACAGCTTTCAGAGACCAACAGTAAATCAAATCAAGAAAAATAGCAACAAACTTAAGTACCTGCATAGGTCCCTGCAGCTCCCATCTGCATTCCACTCCATGCCCCAAGTGCACACACCCACTGAAAAAGCCCCCCAGTTGCTGCAGAACCTCAGCTCAGGTATTGGCACTTAGCTAAATCAGGAATCTGTAACTGCAGTCCTTACTGCTCTGATTTTTTCCAGACTTGCAGAGGTAGCCTGGGTTGTGGATTGTCAAAGGACATTTGGAAGAGGTAGAATTAAAAGTAGTGAAGGTGCAGCCGGTTTATTGAGGCATGTGAAGCTGGGGGAACCTGGGGCAGATATAAAATCAAACTGTGTCTCCTTTCCCCTACAGCTCTGATCTGTTGTTAGCATGGGACATCATGGCCCTAGTCAGAGGAGTAATGGTCACTCAGAAAAGAGGAAGTGAGACCTCAGTGTAGTAGTTTTTATTTCACCGATTAATCAGGACCACAGTGGGATCCCCATCACTCCATTAGGTGTGCCAGCGCTCCAAGGATGCGTCACACACGCCACACAGAGTCAGGAGGTGTTCCTGCCTAGCTAGTTATCCCATAGGTCTTCCACACTGTGGAACATAGTGGCAGTACTAACCAAAACATGCTAAGTAGCTGCTCAAATTTCAGTTCCTGCCTAAGGAATGCTTATTTCGTTCACTCATCAGTTCTGCCATGCACAGCTTGCTTAGGAGTTCACCCTGTTCTCAACCTGTAACTGCGAGGGAAGAAGAGACTCAAAGGCTCAGAGGTTTTGTTCAAATGGGTATAAAGAGAGAATTTAAGCTTCACACATCTCATCTAAACGGTCCAAAACTCCTTCTGGAGAAAAGAAAGAAAGAAATCTAAAACTCTCTGGACTTTCACACAATTTTTCCAGCTCTCCCATCTGTTACACAGACTAGACATTTTGCAGATTTCTTGGAGAACTTCCTGGCAACCACCAGCAATCACCAGGGCAGGATGCATATGTGTTAAACTGAAATCTTAAACAAAATCATCTTTTTGAGCTTCAAACATTTTTTTTTTTTTTTTTTTTACTGTGGATTCTGGAAAATGGTTTAGTATTATTTTATTTTATTGCAGCTACTTCAACCATGCCCCACCTTAGGAATAACAGTGCAGCAAGGGCTTGGGGGTTACCAAGCGGGTGTTTTACATGGCCCTTCTAGGAAGGAAAGAAATTGCACAGGTCTTTTTTTCTGGACGACTTGTTATTTCTATTATGGTGAATTTTCTTTCACTGTATGCTGTTGTGATTCAGATCAAACCAAGATCACAACTCATTTTTTCAGGCACACACAGCTAAACAGACAGACTCTTCCTGATTATTAAGTCAAACAACCTGGGGTCCACGAGGTCAATGGCTCAGTTTGTCCCAGAGCTGTTAATCAAGCAAGAATTAATACACTGAGAATAGGAGAAATTGTCAGTTAAGAGTCAATAAAAGGACTTCATCTCTTTGTGAATCCCTAATAGCTTAACAGCTTTCTCTTGGATGGATGGCAGGTACCATGAAACATGTAAGTATGACCCCACATCACTGTTAATGCGTAGTTAGTTGTTTTTACATTCAAGGACATTGTGGAAGTTCACAGCTTTCACTAAGCTTTCTCCTTTACAAATGATACCAGCAGCATACACTTTGGGGGATTTATGGCGGCATAAAGCATGGACGGGCAGTAACTTGTATCACATAAGACCCCTCCCCTTTCACAGGCAGCACCTCACAACTGCCGCCACAAGTAACACAAAATACTTCACGGTGCTGCAAAATCTAGAGCTTTATCAGTACATTTTTGTAAAATTACTCAGTGTCATTAATAAACTTGTTGGTGATTCATGAAACAAATCACCTTAAAAGCCCTGATTAATTTATGGTTTTTAATCAATAAATGTGTTCTCAGTATCCTGTTCACCCCATAATACAAGTAGGTAAATAGTGAGGTAATATCACGTCCTCTAACTACCCATAGGGTAGGTGAATTTTAGATATACTTACATTCCACTTGTTCTAAAGACAGAAAATGAGGAGAGATTAAGCCTCTTGCAGAAAGGCACAGAGGAAGCTGCTGCCTGTGATGGGATAAGACCTCAAGTGGTAATTCTGTGCCCATTCTGGCTGGCTATAGCCCTCCACTTCTCTTGGGAGTCACATCTTAAAAAAAAAAAGAAAGATCTAAAAGTGTTAAAACTGAGTGTAATCAAAACCAGGCTTCAAAACAGAGTGGGAGAGCAGTGAACCTAAAAGGCAGAAAGCAAGAGTCACCGTGAACTCACTAGCAAGAAGACCAAGGGAGGCACTAAAAGAGGGTTTGAGATGAAGTAACACACTATAATTACTTGAAATCCAACCGCTAAATCTTCCTTTGCTTTCCAGAGTAAATTGCTGACAGAGGAAGTCAAGTTCTGGATTAGTGCAGTGACACATCTATATGCTTGATACAAACAGAAAACCGGGAATGCTGGAGTCAGTGGGAGTTACAAGTGCTCGGCACCTCCTAGGGGATATGTACTCTGCAATCACCAGTGTGATGGCAGCATGTCTGGGCATAACCACGCAAGTTTGAACTGAACTACCTCAGATAACAACGGCATTCACAGTGCAGAGATCAAGGCTTCAGAAAGCCTTTATGAGCACCTTTTCTCCCACAAACAAATTTTCTATAAATATTCTGCATTACAAGGGAACTAAGACTCAGAGTGAAACAAGGAGATTCCCATTGGCAGCCCAATCTTAAATATTACCTCTAACAATCAGGGACAGAGCAAATGCCATCAGGCCTCTGGCGGATCCAGTAAAAGCTAACAAATCTCAAACTCAAAAATGCAAATGCTGAGCACTCCTTGATTCCTCTTCAAGGCCAATAACTGTCCAGTAAGTAAACTTTAATAACTAGTGGAAATCAAGAAAAGTGTAACAAGCTGCTCAATAATTCTTTGCTAACGGGAAAGAAGGATAGAAATAATTTATGTATAAATTGTAAATGTCTCTGTGATCCTGCTGTAAAAATCTCAGGCAAAATACACAAATCATTATTTTATTTAAAAGAAAGAGGGGACAAAAAGGTAATAATCATAGTTATTTGATCTAATTATTCCTAAAGGAATCCATATGAGACAAGAAAATACATAAAAACCACCACTCCTGATCTGCTACCTGGGGAGAATAAAAAACATTCTAGTAGGAAACATAGGTGAAAAAATAATGAAATTAGCATTTCCAAATTGTTTAAAAAAGGATCTTCAGCCTAAAGAGAATCGACAGCATAGCTTTAAGGATAGATAAATGGCTGCCTCAAGGATCTGTCTTACCTCCTCTTTTTTTTTTAAGTAATACCTTAATTTGCATAGTAATAACCCAATTATTGTAAGATTAGGTGACAGAAATCTCATTATTACTGTTCCTACAAAACAGTCGATATTCCATTCAGTACCTTTTAATGTTACACACCTTAAAACATAATTATTCCAATATATGCTCATTCATCTTTAATGCAATTTCTTTAATAATAATAAAAAAGACTCTTCCTGTAATTGTTAGGGTTTTTTGGTTGAATATATTAGTGTTAAAACATGATTTTACTCGTTCAGGCTGCTATAGAAACAAGCAAAGCCAACCAACTGCTTAGGGGCATGCTCCCTCCCCTCTTCCCAAGAGGGAGTCCACCAAGAGGCCTAAAGCACATATGTTAAAATATGTTGCAACAACTCTCTCTCTCCATCTTCCCACTCCCTGCTTCTTCCCACGCTGAGAGCTGGTCATAAGACAAGCTTGCAAACAAAATCAAATATATAGTAGCATCAGGCTTCTGAGAGTTATTTGTGTTTAGGGCTTGCTGTTACGGGGAGAGGGGGAAGGGTTGTGGTTTTAGGGCTGCGGGAGGAGAAATCAGAGCGAGTGCACAGAGGCACGGGGCTTACCTGCCACAGGCTTTCTCAGTTTCAATTACAAAGATAATAAATGCGATAAGTGGTCAGTTACCAGATTAACAGCAGAAAGGAAACGGGGGAAGGAGATAGGGCTGGCTCCATCAGAAGAACACAGCACCACACATGTTATGCTTCAAAAGGATGTCATGAACACTTACGAGAGTGGAAACAGCAGCTTCTGTTTTGCCAGTCCCATTTACCTCGGTGTATGCAAGGTAAGGCTAGGGAGCCTTTGCCAGGCAAATCTTCTCTACTGCTCCTCCAAATCCAAGATGGCTGGAACCAACTGAGAGTTGGTACCACCAGGCATCTGATGGGAGGCCGTACAAAATCAGTTGCCAGTGCTTAGCAGCCGGTGCATTTCACAATCACTTACAGAGGCCGGGAAGAAAAGGACCGCATACATACACACTCCATTTACGGACAGAGTCCCCTTCACAATCTACCCGGGGCGTGTAGAGCGGCGCTTCAGGAAAAGTTGGTGGAAGCTGTTCTTCGCATAAACAAACAAATTGAGCTTGCTTGGCTTTCAGTTGATCGCTTATCCCACCATCACTAAAAGCAGTAAATACAAGATGCAATTTCACAGGAGTTATTTACTGTTTAATTTTTGTGAAAGCCTTCTGTCAAAATGGCATGAAGGAGAAGTAATTTGGCCAAGTTCCAATTTTCAAAGTCCTTTACAATCACCGAGCCACCGCAGGTCCGATTAAAAACGAAGAGCGTGCGTGGCTGGAAACCATCCCTGGGTGGAAGAATTCCAGGGTTTTTGCAGGGTTGGGAACACAGCTTGCTGATCTTGGGGGTTAGGCAGCCCACCTCCCACTCCCAATCACTACAGGGCTAAACACGAGTGGGAACTGCAGGGCTGCCTTTTTATGTTGCCCTGGATTTTACAGAAGGGGAAAATATCACGTGCCAGCACACAAAGCTGACAGGAAACGACCATCTCTGGTGCTGCCCGCAGGCCTGCTTGGGGGGACGAGTTCCAACGCAGAACGGTTGGACCTTTTCTCTGAAGATTTTGACCACTTGCCTAATAGTTCTGGTTTTGAAAAGTTTCCAATTATACCATGTTCCACAGAAAGCAAATTAAAATTACTGTTTTTACTTGAAAAAAAAAAAAATAAAGCATTGAATATGCTAATGATTTTTCCTTACATTCTTATAATCTCATTTCATGCCTTTAAACAGAAAACCTTGTGAATCTTACTATGAAAATTATCAACAAAGAAGAAACAGCCTTCCATCTTACACCAAAACTTGGAGGGCTGAGTTTATACCATCCTGACCCAATCTGACTGAAATTGAAAACTTTTCCTCTTCCATTAATAGCTTTTCCAATTCAGCAGTTCAAAGCCACAATCCCTCACAGCCTATGCAAGGATTTGGGATCATTTTATAAATCTGTGTGGCAAATGAACATGAAAGAGAAACTCTCCTTATGGCTGGGAACTATCCTTTGGGGGGAAAAATGTTATTAGCTTTTTAGAGAGCATTTGCAAGGGTAATTTGCACTACAGCATCTCTTTTTATTGGCCTTGCAAGCAAGTGTTGAAACAATTTGTCTTATCATATATATTCACTTTGAATAGGGACCTCATGTGAAATGCTCCTCTTGAAATAGGAAACAATGGGTTTGAAAACCAACGCTAAAAAAGGTTGACGGTGGCAATAATTTATTTCAACAAAGAAATATTGAAAGTGAAGGGGGAAAGGGAAAAGGAAAGGATAAATGAAAAAGGAAAGGAAAAGCTTCTGATTTAGTCTCACAACTTAAGGCAGCTATGCCAAAGCTCCCAGTTTGGTCCTGCAATTTCACAGGTATTATAACAGGAGGGTAAATCACTACTCCTGGACATCATTTGTATTCCATTATTTCTTAAAAGTCCTCAACCAAAACCAGGGCCTCACCATGTGAGACTCTGTACAAACAAACGGTAAAGCAACGCCTTTACCACCCCCAGACAATTCACAACATACAGCTGTAAGTCAGGATTACCATCACCTGTAAAGGACAGCAGCACAGGAGGGAGCATTTGATACAAGGAGTACAGAAGTCAGTGGAAATCTTTCCCCTCTTTCAGTGTGCTTTGACTCATGCAAGGAGCAAAGGCGCAGATTGCTCCTGAAAAAATAAGCACTTCTCTTGCACTGAAACCTCTGAGGCATCTCAACCTTGCTCTGTGGGACAGAAGACTCTGAGCAAAGAGAATCGATCTCTTTTATCCTTTGGTACAACAAAATGCAGACTGTGGATCTCCAATTATGACAGTGGCATTTCATTCTGCTAGGGCAAATAACTTCCATTTTAAGGAAGGAAAAACTATTAATTACATGACTAGGAAACAATACTACCTTTGTAGTGAAGTTACATATAATTTGAAGTGGAAAACCAGGGAAAGTATACTTTCTTCCAAATAAAATCAGTAACAAAAAGATCTATGGAAATGTAACAAGAAATATTAAAATCAACAGTCACCAGTTACTTATGTTTCTAGTGCTGATTCTTCCCTACAGCAAAAATTCAATTTACAGATGACAGCCCTGCAAGGCAGTTTGCTAATGCAGATCCCTTCCCTTTCTATTGGAGTTCAAGGGATTCCCAATGGGGGTAAGAGTCCATTCCTCACAGGCTAAAATGATTTACTTGTTCAGTTGCAGCAACTTTTTTATCTCCCATCTCAGCGCTGTATTGGGTATACTAACCAGAATTTACCCAGCAATACTATTTACTCTGATTTTTCAATTAAATGCATTTTACTCGAAAAATGTTTTTTAATGGAAACTAGCTAGTTTCAACAGCAAAATTCTCAAGCCCAGAATAACTGAGTTGAAGAACACAGATAAAAACCCCACCCCAAAATCACCCCACAGGACTGCAAGATGTATGCTCACCCAAGCTGCGAGTTCAAGCCCCTGCTTCACATGAGAGCCCTGAACCACGATTCCACGTTTTGTGGGTGTATGTTAACCTCTGGGCTATGAGCTACTCCAAAGTGGTGTCTTTCTCTCAAGGTTGGGCTTGACTTCTGGGAGGGTGGGCTTTTTTTTTTTTTTTTTAAGTGAAAATTCCTGAAAGCTTCCTTTTTCATTCCGATTCAGAAAAAGACAAGAACAGAGGGTTATTTGAAAGGTTATTGAAAAGTACAATGGGCCAGTGCTTCAACTTTCACAAATCAACATAGCAGCATTTAAATCAGCGTAACCCTCTTGACATGACCAGCTTTCAGCTTGACCCAACAGAAACAGAAATGCTGTAGGCTTTTTATGCTCATTGAAAACCAAGAAGTGAAGCTGACCAGCAAAAGAAAGCAATTAATTTCTACAAAATTCTTGCCTAAGACAAGAAAAACGCAACGCCCCCTCGCCCAAAAAAACCTACATCCATTTCTTTAAAACATTTATTCATGCAAAGATATAGACTCAAGTCCTATGTCCTTAGCTAAATTCTCAGTGGCTCCTGAGAGATGTCTGTGATAGCTTTTCCTCACCTATGAGGACATTTCACTGCATAAATACTGCATACATAAAAAAAGGCCAAACTCTGCTTCACTTGCTCATTGACAGAATTGCCACTTGTTTACTCACAGGAGTAAGGTAAGTCTATTTGGCCTCGTGTCATCAGCTTGGAAGGCAATGTATATTACACATTGACATTCACATCAATACTAACTTCAGAAGTAGAACTTGTCTCTTTCAAACTGACCCATACAGGAAAATATAAAATAGACAAACAAAAAAAATGCAGCTAACAGTACAGGAGAAGACAGACAGACTTAGTAAAATAAATAAATAAACCCTCAAACCATTGTACAGTTCTCGCTGATGCCTTGGTCAGCACTATGCACCGTCATAAACCGAACAAAGCAATTTCTGGCAGCTTTGAACACCAATTTAAGTCCAAAGCTTACTTACAATTCATGTAAAAAGTGAAACTGAAGCATCAAAGCACATGACTACATTTTTAACCAAGCCTGGGATATGCTGTTCTAACCACATGAACTATTTCTTGCCGCTTATCATGGCCATCATCAAGACTCCGTATTTGGCTGCTCTGCAGTACTTTGTAGTGTTTCCAAATGAAGATGCATATTATTATATAGATGTAGCTACCATACATGTGAGTCCATCTGCTTGCTGCCAATATAACACACTTGTTAAATATTGCATTAGTATTTAATTGTGACATAAACAGGCCCATATTCAGCAAGTGCATAGCTTCAAATGTTTGAATAAGTGCTTACTAAAGTCCTTAAAGTTAGCCAGGTGTTTAAGCACTAAGCTGAATCAGGGCCAAAGTCAGAATAAGTGTTGACATGGGATAATATAAAGGCTTAATATCGAATGAATAACGAGGCCAACACAAAGCTCATGCAGCTGAATTTCACTGTCATTAAGCTACACACACACACATAATTCCTGGAGACATCTGATCTAATGGAACTCTAAGGTCAAGCAGAATGATTGTTCCCATCTATTTCAATGTGAAAACAAAATTATTGGTTTGTGAATACAAAAGTTCTCTCAAGAGTAAAGCTGTTTGAGACAGACTTGTCCACACATAGAAGAAGGACTTAAATGTTTATCTAAAAATCTGACAAAAAATTTACCTATGACCCTGACAGATGTGTGATAAAAACTGTAGAACAATTAATAAAATCCTGCATAACACTTCACTTAAATCTGCAAATTACTTGATAAAAATCTGGCTATCTTTCTACTGTATCTCCCTTCTCAGATGACTTCATTACAAAAAAGTAAGAAAAAAAAAATCCCTCTTCATTAAATGTCTCAAAGAAAATGGAATAGCTGATAGAGGAATCTGAGCTCTGACTATTCTGAATGTCCATTGTATTTTTAAGACATGTCGTAATATTAACACTTTCTAGGTTTAACTACTCACATGTGGCTGCAACATTAGAAATCTAGGTTTAAATCACACAGACCAAGTTTTGTTGCAATATATATTCCTACCAGTGTGTGGCCTACATTATAGTCTGGGGAGTCTGCCATCACATAATGTGTCGCTTTCTATAAAATAAAATCTGGGAATTATTGAAGCCATTGTCATTTCATATGACAAAAATATCAATGTTAAATGTGCCTTTAAAACATTTATCAGTCATATGTGTCAAGAAGCAAGAGATAAAGAATATTTCATGTGAGTAAAATGCGGGTAAGTTAACTTGACAAGAACATGTATTCACTTAAGAACGGGATATGTCCCTCTTGGCATGGACATCATACTGTGCAGAGTCTCCAAGAATTTAATTAGAGTTTGTAATATAGTAATTAACTACTGTATATTGAAACCTTTTGTAATTTTTATTTTTTATTTTCAATAGAGGTTGAAAAAAAGAGAAAGGATCATGCAAGAGAAAAACAATGGCACAGGAAGATAGAAGCTACTGTAGATCCACAGGCATTAAAGGGTGCGTGGCAGGCTTTGTCATCTCTGTGTTCCATCACTGACCTCACCTTGGACCCAACTACTTATGACACCTTCTCTGAGTTACACAAATGATGCAATAAAGTCTGATTTATATTTGATAGCTCTCCAGAAATAATTCCACCTCTTTAAAGAAAATATCATTGCTGCTTCACAAAGTCAATGGGGTAAATTCTCCCAGTCTCTAAACAGGTATCTTCCACAACTTGTCAACCATAAGTATTGATGGTTTTATGCAGAAAATAAAAGTAATTCCAAACCTGGGTCCAAACACAAAAATCAGACATTTGAAAGCACTGAAGATGCTTCCTTTTATAACGTACATGTCTCTTAGGGCTTTGTTTGGCTTCTACAAACACCAATATAGTCTTGAGGAGATTTTCTAAGTAATCTAGACCAAGTCAGGAAGTGGGGGTGAGCCTAACCTGAGATCCCTTTTCTCCTTTTCTCACTCCGAAAGCAGGGCCAAGTACAAGAGAAAGGGAGAAACTGTTCAACCGCACATTGCATATGGTCCCGTAGTCATATTTACAGTTGCAGGGGAGAGGACAGGGTGGACTTGACAAGGTGTTAGGCCTATTAATCATCTCCTCCCCTGTGAATCTACAAGTCAACACTGACTCTTGGAGATCTTTAGGTTAGCTCTGATCCCCTGAACAATCAGCGAATCCTGAACCTAGTCCTTTCCTCAGAATTCTTCAAAATTTCACGTTTATGAAAACAGTATCAGGATTAAATGGGTAACATCTGGACCTGGAGTAAAAACATACATGTGTATTATTCCAGCTTGATCCTTGTTTGGGTGGGTGACCTTAACCACTTCTGTTGTCATTTCTTCACCCATAAAATAGGAATAATAGTAACTTACCTCTTTGATAAAGTACTTTGAATTCTGTGAGTAAAAAGCACTAAGAAACAGCTGAATTTCATAATTAGGTGTTGTTATAGTCTAAATAGGATTTGGTAAAATTAAAGAGAATATAAAAGCATCCAGGCTCTGATTTATCATTACTTAGTTCCTGCGGGTAGTCTTTCAGACTATCTTTGCCTTCTTCACTCAGCTGTACAAAGTGTAAACTTAACATTACAGAGATTGGATGTTAACACATTCAGGATAAATGCATCTATGAAGCATACACAGACATGACGGTGAGACAAACTTACCACAGTGTCATGGGTTACCACATGACAGCTGAGCCGTGACTTTCTGTGTGGATGCTCTCAGGCTGCTGCAACTGCCTCTGAAAAGCTTTTAAACTGTGGTGACTCAATCACTTCAAAAAAGTGGCTCCTGACCGAGTTTTCAAAGCCAGAATTCTCACTGACTGTGGAGTCGTAATTTGTCTGCTGGGATGGATGTCCTTCAGCCCTTACTTGTGCTTCAAAATGACAGACTTTTTGTTGGTTGGTGAAGCAGGGGCAGAGTTAAAAACAAAAATCCTACACAGTTTTTCCATGCTGCTTCCCATAACTCTTCTCACATTTGCTTCAGACTGGATTTCCCGGGGTCAGAAAAGGAAGCAGCCAGCAGCAGGGGGAAGGACATTCACTACCACTGCATAGCGAATTTGAGGCCTGCTCAAAGGCCACAGAGTGGTATAAGGGACCCCCTGGTGCTTCCCCAAACAGCTCTTCCCACCAGCAGGAGCCCCGAGGGGGAAGGACAAAAGCCTGCAGGGACTCCAGAGGGAAGCTGGAGAAGACGATTGCAGCCTGAGTACCAGCATCACCAACTACACCTTGACTGGCAAACGCAGGCCAGGGCCTGTTCTTTGGCACAACATGGCTTGCAGCCCTACAGCTCGATGCTCCTTCCTCACCCTGCCATAGGGCAGACTCACCCATGATGCCTCACGGGACGTCTCTGGTTGCTGCTATCCCGCAAAATGAGTCCCAGATGCTGGCTGGGCTGGTGGCCACTGCCATGGGCCCCAGCCACACCAGAGCGCACACCAACAACCACCACAAACCACCGGCTGTCGGTGTTGACTCCTTGCCCTCGTCCTGCCTCCTTTATAAGTACAGGCCTAGACACTGGGGGCTACATTGGCATTACTTCACAAAACAGGCCTTAAAATGAAATGGCACAACACTGCTCGCACCCATACCAAACACCCAAACTGCTGACCAAGAATCGTGCCACGCCTGTGGGAACTCCTAAACTGTCTCTGAGCTCTGTTGGTGTAAAGGCTGCTTGGCCTGGCTCAAAACCATGCCACCATGCCTTGTTCCAACAAGGTGAAAGTACGGACAACAGCATGCAGGGGCCTGGGACATTGTCTCAAATCACCAGGGGGGTCACCCCTATGACCTCCCTGAATCCCCATCACCCAGTCCCTCAGTGCCATGGTCACCCCCTCCATCCTTCCCCCAAAGGGCAGCAAACTGCATTTACTGAGCCCTGCAGGGGGCCCTGCAGCCTTACATGTTGGAGAAACTTCTTCTCCCTGCACCACCGGCTGGGCACCCCCCACCAGAGGGGAGGGCTAAGGGAGGCA
>NW_009258671.1:3296665-3340539 GCF_000687185.1 Egretta garzetta | reverse complement strand
CTTTACATGTTGGAGAACCTCCTCCCCCCTGCCCCCCCGGCTGGCCACCCCTCATCAGAGGGCAGGGCTACGGTAGCCAAACCACACCTAAACTGAGACTTTGGGATTTCCCTACCCCCTCCCTGGTCCTCTGGAGGACCACAAGGACATCCCATCCTTATAGTTTAGTATTCTAGGGAGCTCAAGTCACAACTCTCCCAGGTCTTTGTTGTAAACCTTCACCTAACCCACCGGCACAATCCAGCCTCCCTACAGCACCCTCTGCCTTCCTGCCTCTCATATAATCCAGCCGTTTTCGACCTCAGAAAAAAATCCAAACAAAAACCCCTTCTCTCATATACAAAACGGATAATGTATTTCTGATTTCCTTCTCCAGGGATCAGGACCAGGGCCATTCCCTCGCCTTTACATCAAAAGCTAATCCTCCCACCTCCTCCTCATAGACACGCAAGTTCTCCAGCCTCTTCCTCATTACATAAGGCACATGCATAATCCTTCTCCTCCCACAGAGCATCTCAAGAAACACAATCCTCCTCCTCCCCCTCAATCACACCAAGTCTAATCCCAACGCTTCTGACATTACCCACTAAATAGCCATCAGTACAGTGAGAACAAATGGAATGAAGCACAAACTCTGCACGTGGCTTAGAACACATCTCCACGACTGATTATTTCAGTTTTCTCCTCAGCCATCACATTCTGCTTCATACCTGCAATTGAAAATTATTTTTCTATGCAAATTCTGTCTTTTCCTTTATTTTTTTTTAGTGAGGGATGAGAGGGAGACAGAGTGTTCTTTCATTAGCGAATAGAGGATTTTATTTTGTTTTGTTTTGTTGGTGGCATTTTATGGCCGTATTTTACAGACAAGTTCATGGTGAGTTCAGAGGAAAGGAATTTTCAAAGAAAATCTAGAACAAAGCATTGTGGGGAATGATATGGAAAGTTGACAAAATGATGATAAACACTGAAAAAAGAAATAATTAAGTGTGTTGAGACTGCATCAGTATTTATCACATTGTTAGCTTTTCTTAGGGAAATGCTTTATTGTCTCCAGTTTCAGAAAGAGATCTTAACCCAGGCTATGGAAGCAGAATGCTGCCTATGTAACGGTTTTGAAACATATTTTTTTTATATATATAAAAAAAGAAAATGGCAAATGTCTGTATGAGATAAGGCTTTCAGAACAAAATATAATACATGGAAATCCTTTCTTGAAGTGCTTTGTGGTCTTAAGGAGGTAGGAAACTTGAAACAGTAGAGTTACAGTAAGCACAAGTCTAAACAAGGTGTGAAAAACTGGGGCATAGGCAGAAACAAAAACCTGAAGAAAGCGGCTAAAAGAATTGAGAGAAATGATGTCTTACATGGACATGGCTAATCTATTTACAGTTACTTTAAAATCCATTTAAGAACTCAGTTGCAAATAAATAGAGAAGGTCTATGCCCAGCACTTAGGAAAGGTAGTGAGAAAATGAAGACTAAGTAGAGAGCTGGGCACTCAGAACTCCTAGCTCTAATTCCAGACTGCCTATGTGAAATTGGTTAAGCCATACCATCTCTTAGACCAGTTCCCTTGCTTAATGGGGTGATAGTATTTTCCTCTCAAGCGTGCTATCAAGATGAATTAACTAAATTATATTAATTAAGGCTACCTCACTGTCCTCCTGCAAATCTTTTGTCAAGGCTCCTTCCTTCCCTTGATGTCTACAAAGGATATCTTGACTGCCGGGCAGCTGGTGTATTAAGATATCTGCCTATTATAAATATGTCTACATTAGCAAGCAACTTGGTGCAATAGAGGAAGAGCAGTAGATTGTAGAAGTTGATACTGGAGCACCTACATCTATATTATCTGGGGTTCAGGTTTACTATCACCTAGATTCAGCCTCATCCTCTGTACTGAACCTTGTGTGTAGTTCATGTTTGTTTCAAGGGACCAACAATTGGTTTAGCTCCTTGTATTTCCATCAGTGCTCAGAGCACCTGTGGTGTGTTTCTGGAAAGGAGCTTCTGCTTTATTTTCCTCCAGAGGAATCTAGTTCAACACAAACCAAAACCGTTCTTCAAACCAAGCTGACATATGCTAAGTAAAAACAACCAGGGAGATTTGCTTCAAAACCACGTTAGTGCTCCAAACCAGAATGCTGAGACAAGCGTAACCAATGCTGACTACTGTAATTTTTCCTTATGCATTCTCTCTCTATCACCTCTATCACCTTATCCATGTCCTGTGGTTTTTTTTTTAATCTTCGTGTTAAAGTTTTACACCATGTAATGCTTTGGTGGTGAAGCCACTCTATGAAGACTGCTCCTGGCTGCTGTTTACATGGACTCACAAGCAGTTGCAATGGCACAAGTTAAAGTGCAAACAATTGAGGTGCAAAGGCAGAAAGAAACATCTGTTGCTAGATATTTTAAACCAGTTTCCTCACTGTAGTGTGGAGTGGTCTAAAACAGTAAACTTTTGGGATAGTCACAGTCAGATCTTACTCCATGATACAGTTCCTATCACAGCGGTTTTATTCATACAGTGACATGATGTTGAAGAATTATTTGGCTCAGTGTCTGCACTGTAAAATTAATTTTGTCAATGATAATGTATTTAAATATTAGTGTTAATAATTTGTCTTAGTTTTTTGCTCATACATTTTACTTTCCAACTTATTATCCATTTGAAAGAACATTTTACCTACTGATACAAACCCTGTTGCAGGGTTTATCCTATCTCTTGAAAGAACAGATAACAGATATATGTTTAGAGTACACTTAGCTATGTTCTGTTTTGTATATGAAACAATTACTTGGAGAGTAACTGCACAGAAGATATTTGATAAGGACAGCGTTGAGAGTGTTTAGTAAGTACAGAAAAAGGATAACATCTTGATACAGGCCAAACAGTATTTGAGGTAGGAAGACTTCCATTTTGTTGTTACTGTGTTTTTAACTGCAAGAGGTGGAGAACCTCCATTCTTGTGAGTAAATCGGTCAGGAATCAACAATAATGAGGAGTATATTCAAAAAGCTAATCTTCCTTGGTTACTCATAACCAGTAAAGAGACAAAAGCTTACTCAAGGAATAATTCAGAGCACCTAAGCTAAACACTGTCTCTGAACCACCTTCTACCCACATCCTTCCCCACTGAGAGAGGAACAGATGAAAGCTAGCCTTAAGTTAGCCTTTCTGGACAAACCCTGTTTGTGAACAGCATTCCCACATACTTTATCTCTTTAATCAGAGGGTTTAAAATGCATTGTTTTATTTTGAACTGATAATGCTTTAACTTTGCCAGCCAAATCCCACTGAAATATTCCCAGTTTTTAACATTTCATTTGGACTGGCCACTAAAAATGCTTCAGTAACGCTTTATAGTATTTCAGCTTTGAGAGGCATTAATTTGGATCCACTCGCAGAATAATATGATTTATTTTATCGATATTCCTGTGGACTCCTGCTCCTGATATTCAGTTAAGGTCCTCATACATACCCTTTTGACTTAAGGTAAATCAGAATTGACCTGAAGTTACTACAACCAGATTTCAGTGCTACTTTGCTGTTATTACCTGGTAGTTAGCCCCTGTGGATAGCCATCCACATAACAAGTTTATGGTTTAATAATGTTCTAATACTTTAAAAACATTCTAATGCCCTAGACAAATACTATTCTAACACCTTAGACCTTAAAAGTAGATATAAACAACAGTAAAATCTTAAGAGATACTCATGGTGTGAGCACTGTGCAAAAAGTAAAGATCTTGCTGGATACTGCACAGTGCAAATGGGACAGGGAGCATTCAGCGATGACTGTACAGCGTCATGTGCAAGCTGATGGGGCCATGTACCAAAACACGTTCACCTATCACCAAATTCTAGCTACCGTGAGCAGCAGGAACATCAAGAATTCATGCAGCCCTTCCCTCTCTCCCAGGTTAGACCAAATCTATCTACACCATCCTAACTGATGAAGAGGTGCTTCTGGTCCGGAGCTGTATCTGCATGTTCTTATTTTGTGCTCCCTAACACAAGTCACATACAGCCCACCACAGAGTCTTTGCAGCCATGGTGGTGCTAAGCCGGAGTCTGCCTTCATTCATACCAAGTCAAGAGCCAAGTGGCTCTGTGGTAACAGGGATCACTCAGCAAATGTAGTGATAAGCAGACAGCAATACAATCCTTTTATTTTTTTTTTTTTTTAGTTTGTTTCAGTTTTTGAATCGAGTTGTTTTTGTAAATAATAATAAATTGTAATATTTAAAGTGGATATTAAATTAACCACTATTAATCTCCTAGGGACCCAAGATGTCTTAAAAAACAGAGGAATTTAAAAGTCTTTTACTTTCATGTTTCTAATCATCGTTGTCTTTCTGCTTCTAAACTCAAACCAGTTTTGTGCCTTATTTCTTGGGTTCTCAGAATGAAATGTTTGCAGAGACCAAAATCCTTGTGTGACCCAGAAACATCACTACTTTCCAAAAATATAATGACATGCTAACCTATTAATGCAAACCTGATGCTTTACATCCTTTTCACTAAATCACACCAAAATGTCCCATTGTGGCAAACCATTGAACGTGTTGCCAAACTTCCTTTATTAGAGACATCTGCAAGAATGACACTTTCAAGTAATGAAGTCTTAAATACTCATCTCATGATTGTCATTTCTTTTTTTTAATCAGTTTGCTTGCACTACTTAAAAATAATTATAGGTTCTTCAGGGCATGATTTTTCAACCTGTATTCTCCTTAAGTAATACAAGGTCCAGTTGACTTCCATGTTTTCTGTGAGCCTCCCAGCATGATACCAGTTTGCTAAATGTAAGAACTAAACAATCTGGCCTTAGGTGTCCAGCTATGCACTTCTCCCACAATGTACCAAACTCTCCCTCCTTTGAATCAATGTCAGAGCTGAGCTTTTAATGCACAGCCTTGGCTTGATTTATGAGTACATTTAAGGAATGTGAGGTCACACAAGCTAGCAAACCAGCTGGCCTCCACGGAACAGAGCAAAACAAAAACTTCAGGAAAAAAATCTCATTGTACTTCCTTCAAAGAATGTATAAAATCGTCCTTAACATTTTATGTAATAACATGTAAATAAAGCTATATTGCCATTTTTTTTAAGTGCAGACCTATTTTAAGTGGCAACCCAAGATGCACCAGAGGAAATGGGTTTTTTTCCCCATTTCTGTCCTCACACTGCAGTACCTACAGTCATGGCAACTTTATCCTTACCAGTCTGAAAATTGGTATCTAAGGGAAAGAGACACCCTTTAAATTAAAAATTAATAAAACTTTGTCAGTTATGTGACATAACACGCCATTTGGAACGGAGGACAAAAAGTCTTTCCATAAAGCTAATACAATATACCAAGTTTTTAATGCTGCTGTCTGCAAGGCTTTAGTTAGGTGAATGTTGTATGGAGACTGAAGAGACATGCATGTAGCACACAAACTCCAACACATCATTTTACTGGCAGTTTGGGAAAAATCAGGATTAATCTAAAAAGACCATGGGGCAGACTAGAGGCAGTCAGTATGCATGGGCTCCTTCTGCACTCAGTGAAGAAAAAGAGACACGGTATGAAGGGAACATCAGTTTTACACCTTCTGCAATTTACAGATATGCGAAGTATTCCAGTGAAGTGCAGAAATCTTACAGTAAATTTGCTTTAGTTTTTGCAATACCCTCCTAAGACAACACTCAGAGTCTGCCAGTTTCCTGATAAATCAGCCATACTCGGTCAGCCACTCTGGAGCTATACATTGCAATTTGGGGAGACAGTAGAAGAGGTCTAGACAAGCGCATTTCTCTAGGGACAAAGCACTGCAAAGATACATACGTATTTACACAGACCTGGTGTTGTCAAATATTGTGGTTTTATCATGAGATTCATAACAGCCATTTCTCTTAAAGATCTGCTCTTGCTTATTGGAGAATATCAGCTCCAATTTAACAAAGAAATGGAGCTACTAGCTCTGATGCTTAAAAAAACCCACCCTTGGAAGTGTGAACCTTGATAACTCAAAAGCAAGAAAAATATAGACAAGGTTTGGGGTGGGTTTTTTTTATCTTTCAATTTCTAAATGATTTTGTGGCCCGCTTCAACTGGCAACATTCACACAGATGGGTTAAATGTCATTTTGCACTCTGAATTAACTTCCCTAAAATCTGTTCTGAATTCCTTGTCACTCACCTGAGTAATCCTACTGGTTTTAAATGGGCCTCCATAAGTGACCAGACTAGTCTACTTCTGCACGCTGCTGAGCGTTACGTAGGAGGTGCTGATACTCCCACATCCCTTTAAAAAGAAGATTAAGCACTAAGATAAGTGAAAACTTCTGTTCAAATTGGCTCAAATCCTTCTCCTATTTAAACTGGTGGCAGAACTCCCACTTACTTCAAAGGTCCAGGACAGGCACACTGTATTAATTAGGACAGTACAAAAACTCTCATTACAAAACCAAAGCATGTGACACTCACCTGATTTAAAACAAAACCAAAACACGCAGTCTTGGATTTGCATCTCTGTGAACACTGAACACTACAGCCTTTGGTGCAGAAGTCCCAGGGAATTCGGATTTTGAACCAAAAATATGTAACAATGAGATGCTTTTATTGGTTACTCATTTGTTATAAGCTTGACAGCAGGACCCTTTTATGGCAGGTCTAAATTTGATGGAATTCATGTAAATGAGAAGACAACTTGACCAAACAGTAGGTCATACTTGCCACAGCTCTACTCACATTGAAGAGGGCTGGGACTTTTTCATTTTAAAGGAACTTTAGCTTTTGCACCACTCCCTGCAATCCAGTGTGCTTCAACGGCAGCTCCTTCGGCACTACAAGGAAAGAGCCACCTTAGTACGATGCTTGCTAGAAATCTAGCTTTGCCACATAGGGTTCCTCTCATAGCAAAGCCCCAACGTGGGGCACGTATACTTCATTTGAGTTACCCTCCCAGCTCATCCCCGCTCCGTCCTAGAAGATGGTTACATCATGCTGGCCCATCTGAAAATGGCCTCTCTGCTACATCAGCTAAGCCCCAGAACTGCACTTCACAGCGCAGCAGCAATGCCTGCTCAGTCCTGATGGTGCAGGGGGCTGAGGCCGAACTTCTGCTCCCCAGACCAAGCATCGACACGTTTGCTCCACATCAAATTCAGCCTTTTTTTGAAGCGATGCAGGAGCATGCAGGCTAATGTCAGGCTGAATATTTTTAATATTTATAATGAATAAAATTATATGCTTCGAATGCAACCTTCAGCATAACAGCATTAAAAACTAAATTTTTATTTGGATTATATTCATGGTAATAACAAGTAATGTAGGGGTTTTTTTGTGACATAGGTTAAAAAGTCTGTAACCTCTAATTTGACAGGAACTCTATTATCACTCTCTGGAAAATTAGACAAGATAGAATATTAAGACATCCAAAAACTGACACAAATAGAAAACTAGGTCTCTCACTTGCTCCTCTTTCTTTAAACAAGGAAGATGATTATATGCTGTTTGACATTCCATTTTCAGGGCAACTAAAGAGATGCCGGGAGTCACACTTCATTTATTCTTCCAAATGCCACCACTGAAAAAAAAAGTGTTGGTATTTGAAGGCACCATACTCCCACAAACAGTGGCCAGAATTAACCTTGTCTTCCTGATGGTTTCATTTGTGAAGTCCCTCAGTTTAGTTTCTCAAGATGAAATTAAAAATACCCTCATGGCTGAGTGTAAGCACTTAAAGCATACACACTACACGGCGGGCCAAAACTCCCCAGGGTGTAGCCTCACTGAACTCATTGTATTAGACAAGTCAAGGGGAAATATGTTCTTGTAGAGATTTCCAGCCTCAAGATATTTGGATTTGCTTAAGGTTAGCGTCTGAACTTTTACATAACTATTCAGACTGAACCTCAAGAAATTTTGAGGTTCACAACCAAATTGGAAACCAAGAGCGAAAGAAACTACTTTAACAACTCCTTCATGATTCGCAGTAAGATCTTTTGCTTTTCAGTGTGAATAAAACAATGTTGGTTTATATCTTGTCATACCAGAGAACAAAGGCGTAATGTTGCACACATTTCCTTAAACAAACAAACAAACAAACAAGCAACCCCTCCATGTTCTCTGCTGGAATTTTATCAATCCAAATATGAAAAAAAGAAAATTCAGGTTTTTAAATCTACTCAAAGCTGACACAAAAAATTAGAGTCATTAGTGAGTTTTTAGTCTGTTCTTACTCAGGCAAAAGTCCCATTGAAATGAAGCCAACATTACTTCAAAATCTGAATACTGTTTCATTCAGCTTTTCAGCACCAAGATGAAGCTTTAGTTACAACCATCTGTCATGGGTATAATCTCATAGCACTGATACCCATTTCTCTTAAATATAACCTTTCTTCATAAACTCTTTATCTACCTCTGGGGTATATACAAAGCTCAAAGAATACAAATGAAAAATCAGTATTTTCGCTATTATTGTACATGAACTATAATAGTACCTCACACTGTAATAAAAATTCATCCCAGATAGCTTAGCTAGGCTGAAACACACTACAATACAGTATCTTGAAGACAGAGATTAAGATTTGTTTTGGCACATCCTGAAAGAACGTAGGAACCAAAGGGATGGTGGAGAAGGAGACGATGTTGTATTTTAGGATCTCAACACATTTTGAGGTTTCTTAAATGGCAGTTCCCTTCACTACCATTAAAAATCCACTATACATGCATTATTGACTATTAATAAGATGAAGTTTACAACATGCTTTCAATGGGAAAATTATAGAGGACATGGAAAAATATTATTATAATTGTGTTCAATAATAAAACATAATCATCCCTGAGAGCTTGCATTCCTCAGTATCCAAATATTTCACACTGGCCTTGCTAATGTGTAAGGCTCAAAACTCTGGACAAAATAGAGAAATAGGGGTTGATGACAACTGAAATGAGGAAACAGCACAGTCTACTGGTTAAGGCATTGAACTGGGTGTCACGCCATATGGGGCTGCATTTCTAACTCAGCCACTGAGATGCTTCTTTTCCTCGGGCCAAGTATGCAGTCAGTCAGGCCAAGCTGAAGACTGTATGAATGCCCATGCAGTTCAAGGTGACCTGTCCAACTGGAATCCATCCTGGTCAGTACAGCCACCTTAGCATGCCGGTCTGTCCACCTGCAGTGCTGGGATACATTAACTTAGTTTCTTCACTTCCAAACTAGGCTTACCATGCCCTTCACTGAAGAACATGCCACTTACTAAAAAATAACAGGTCAAGGTCATACCAGAAATTCCAAGTTGGGCTATATCAAGTTCTGTATTAATTGGTAGTTTTTATTTTCACACATAAAACTTTAAATAATGTTACCAAAAGCTGAAAGTCATCACCAACTGCCCAAAACAAAAAGCAGGAAAGACAGTTGTTCAGAGGAAAAAAGACCCATGACTTTCAATGTGTCTAAAATATTTGAGTCAGGACAGATTTTTTACATCAGAGTCATGATTTTTGAAGACCTGGAATGACTATACTTAAACATTTTTTCAATCTTAAAGGCCTGCTTTTCATCTTCAGTGACAACACAAGACTAAGGGGTAGATCTTTTTTGGTTGGTTTGGTTTTTTTGCAAGAAACATCATTTAAAACCAGTCCAGATACTTCCAACTCCTGAAGACAATCAGTAGCAAAAATCTGATCGCAGGTATAGTGCTTCAATTTTAAAAGTCCATATTAGGCATTACAGACTTCTTGAGGATTCTGGGAACTGTAGTCTCCTAGCTTACTCTTCTCTTAAAATGTAATAAATTTAAGACAAACCATCCAGATATTTCTATTGGTAAAAATGAGGTGAATGTTGCCCCCTGAAAATATCTCCACAACTGAAGGGAAGAAAACCAAGTGAGCCTATTCCTCTAGTGTAAACAGATTATTCCCTTGCTTAAAGTGATGAAGCTGTCTCTCCCTGTTGCACAAATATATAACACAATACATCTTATCTATTTGCCAGGATACTGGGTAATGTCTCCAGGGCTGACTATCAGCTGGTTTAATTGTAAGACAGTTTTATGTTAGGCATAGGAGAGGGGAATTTGGTAAGCACTGTGAAGGGGGTGGAAGAAGAAAATAGGTCAGATAGCTTACAAACATGCCAGAAACAGAGACTAATAGTTCTACTTTTTATTCTATAATAAAATTAATGTTGCCCCAGCAGCATGCTATTTGGTACATCCATCTAATTTATTAAACAAACAAGAAGACAAAAGATTTGCTGAAGATAGTACTCCTGTGTATTTGTGAACTAGTTTCTTGTAATTAACAAAATTGATGATAAATATAATTTTGTTTTTACTTTCTCTTCGTTTTCACATACAAACATACAACATTATCTATCAACTAGAATAAAATCTGCTAAACTGATTATGAAACTACCACTCTATGATTTATTTATATGTTTAGTAACAGCATTTTCCCTTTTGCTGGTTCCTTCACGTAGTAAAAAGAAAGGGCAAAACAGGAGGAGATATGCACAATTTCACCCACCAGAATTTTACATTAAAACCCACGATGTGCACACAGCCCAGGCTGCATGTTCACACACAGCAAAGCAAACAGTGCAAAAAACATGAAAGGGGAGAAAACACTGGACAACTCTGAACAAAAGCAATCTCAAGTACAAAGACTTGAGATCTTCTTTAGATCTTTGCAAGCAGAGAGGAAAGTAAGTGCTTCAAAATGGGGGGAAAAGTGAAAAGGGTTCTTTATAAACATGGACTCGAAGCCTTCAGACATTAAAGACTCATATTATAGACTAACACTATAAACTCCCCCAAACCTCATCTCTCTAAATGCTTGAATTAACTTTTCTGTTGTCACTGAGAATTAAGTTTACTTGGTCAATCAAATCTGTCCAATTCTCTGCGAGAATTTGCAGCCTTTAGTACAGTTTGTGGAAGCAGCTCTGCAGAACAGGGCCTTTGGAACTCTGTTTATAAGAGAAGACAGAGGTAAACAGCCCTACTGCAGCAGGGAGAGTCCTGCAGAGAGGAAACCCAACAAAAGATGCATTATGCTATTAACAATAAGAAAACAGCTCTATGATTTCCTCTTATTTTTAATATTTATATTGGCTTGGCGCCCAAAATCCCCAGTAAGTCCTCCTGCATCTCAAAATCTGAATGGAGTTTACAGACTGAATTAAGAGACTACAGGTAAAATATTTTTTCTCTAAAAACACTATTTCTGGCATTTGAAAAATTTTCTTTTCCCTGCTTTGCTTCACAGGCACAGTGGACAAGTGTGTTCAGTTTAAGATTCCCAAATTTATCATATATGCTGCAATGACAGCATACTCACATGATGACGGTAGCCAAGATATCAGTGCTGATTCATATCTGCATGAAACTCACTCCTCAGTTCATAAAATTCTTCTTATCTTTTTGCTAAGTTTGAGGTCTGCGGGAATCGAAAAGCTCAAAGTGAAAAACTAACAGCATGTATCTATTCTGGGGCCGAGCTGGAAGAAAAAACTGAGTTCCACAGCTTCCCCCAAAACAGTAACACATTCAGTCTTATTTATAACTCTCACCTATTTTGGAAATTTTTGTGAACCTGGCCTGACATTCAAATTGGTAATTCAGCTTCAAATTAGGGGAGACTCCTCTCCTGTTATGCCTCCATACAAATGCTTTGAGAAGGCTAATACAAAACAAAGATATTAATAGCGTACCATGACACGAACGCATGAATGTCACAAAGTAATTATTAAATTCTAAAAAGGAGAAGTAAATAGACAAAATCTACTATGAACTGTTTCTGTTAAACAGCAAACAGAAGAAGGAAAAGATAAAGACTGTTCATATGCTGGAGACTATAAAAGGTTCTGAAAACTGCAGTATGACTTTGGTATGGGTGACACAGGGTTGTGAACACTTTCAAGGAGGTCCCATCAGACCTTGGAGCTAACAATCCTGTTTCAAAACTGTCTACTTCTTCCTTTTAATCTTCCTTTTTTGTTGTTTTTGCTTGAGAGAAAACAACAAGGAGTGATGCTGTGGGAGAGAAGCCAATACTCAGCTCCTGCTGAGAAGAGGGAAAAAAAATGTGTTGGAGCTGGAGCTGCTGAATCCTGCTCACTTTGTGCAAAGGAATTAAACAGCGTCTCCCTCCACTGACTAAATAGCGCAAATTTGGTTTACCTGCCTTTGGTTTACATGCCTTTCACGGATGGTGTAACACAAATACTCAAAATAAAATGATGTGGGTTTGAGGTAGAAAAGGATGTGTCAATTCAACTCCACTGCTGCCATGAGCAGCATCCCAGGGAGATGGGAATTGCTCTGTGCTAGGTGGTGAACCCCTCCATGAACCCTCAGCAAGGAGCTGCAGCAGCTCCTCCATGGAGGAGCATCTCTATTGCTCAGACCGTTGAGTCACAGACAAGCTTTTGGTGACAGAAGGCGCAAATGACTTTGCACCCTCCCCCCAAAAAATAGCCCTAAGGAATTACCCAAATAAATCTGTTTTGTCTCATTTTTGAGCAAGGATTTGGGATACTGTATAAAATGGGATTTTCAGAATTTGGCTTTTAACTTTCCGCACCTGCTTCAGCTTTTTTGTACAGTGTTTATAACCGAGAAGATGACACAGGAGACATCTGAAGGAAGCTATTTGTTCTTCTCCCATCTCTGCCACAGAGTGCAGCTGAGAGTTCAGAAAGCTGGTATTCCTACCACATGGCAGAACTGCCAAGAAGAACAAGCACCAAATTCAATATTTAATCTTAAACGCTACTTTCCTAAAAAAAGACCACTTCGTAAATCACAACAAAAATTACCAATACCAACATCAGTCACTTACAAACCTCTAAGGGTCTCAAATTGCTTTTGAATAGGAAACCAAACACCATGATCCATATTAAAGAACTAAAACTTAGAGTGCAAAGAGAAGTCAAGTCTCACCTCTTAATGCGGTGTTTTATCCATGGTCCCACACTTTCTTTATCTCTAAATACTGACTCAGAGTTTAAGTATTTTTGAGGTTTAGAGCTTTTGAAACGTTACTGCAGAAGAACTCACCTTCTGTGGAAGCACACAGCGCCTGCATTTTTACTCTGAGAATATTAACATTATTCTGTTCAAAAGGATAATTCCTCTAAAACTGGTGTCCTTTCCAAACAATGGAAAGCAGAAAAAGTTATAGTAATACCTTGTCAGAAACACACACACACATAATTGAGAGCTAACATTTTCTTTTAGAAACCCAGGCCAAGACAAAAGAGTATTTCCAAAGGTGCGAGCAGGATCCTGATTTTTGGGGTACCTCTATGGGCTGGTGCCTGGGCTCAAGCAACGCCAAACTCCTCCTCCCCCTCTGTGGGCACGGTGACAATTTGCATGGCTAAGCAGAAGTATTCAACAGCTGTTGGATTTCACATCCAACTTTCCTCCTTCAGCCCCGGTCCCAAGGCAAGGCCGCAGCAGAAAAGCAAGCAGGTTGGACACCATCATCCCACAGGCCACCAGCTGGACCACTCCAAATTATTCCAGCTTCAAGTTATTTTCCTCACCTTACTTTTTGACGTAGGAAGTTACTTCCTTCTCCCCCTCCCTCCCTTCTTTCTCACCCCAGTTACTCATCTAACTTTTTGAAGGCAAACAGAAAAGGGAGCCAGCACAGCTGGTGCTGGCAGGAAGGGCGAGTGGGTGATGCACCCACCGGGTGGAGGCTATGTCCCCGCTCCAGCGGTCAGCCCACCGGCAGCGTAAAACTCTGATAAGGGAGCTACAGCTCACAGCCAGGTGGCTTGCTCCGTCACCTGAACCACCAATGAAGCTCTGAGCCTCAAGTCACACCCCTCCTCCGTGATACACAGGGACACATGAGAAAGTATTTTCCCCCTGAAGCCCTTTGTCCAATTCAAGCCCTCTCCACCTGTCAACCGCGCTGTTGGAAGTGAAAAATGTACATCCCTAGGCACTTGCACCCTTCCACGCCTGGCCCTGACCACCAGCGATGGGAAGATGTCTCTGTGAGAGGGTGGCCCTGATATTAGATGCTGTGTGTCATAGAGAAGAGAGCAGAAATAAGAAAAAGAAATTAAATATGTTCCCTCTTTCTCACATATGTGCGAGTTATTTCTCCACACCAGCCAATATACAGGCTCCAGAACTGGAGTTTTCTTCACACTAGTTCAGTCCTCCTTTCCAAGAAGAAAGAAGCTTAATTTGAAGCTCAGTTCAGTCAGGAAAGAAAAACAGTCCTTCAGCTGCAAAGTCTTTCAAGCCATATGCAGTACTTTGGGTTTTCGGTTTTTCCTTGCATCGTTTTACCCTGTGGCTGGACAAACATTTTCTCTCCCTTGACCCTTCCAGGCCTTTGCCTCACCAACCCACTTGCTTGTACTCACATGCCTGCTTTAATGAGCCTTCCTTATATCCTTCCCTTCATACCAAGCTGTTTTAATATTTCTGGTTTATTCATTTTTTAATTTCCATCCAACAAAACAAACTTAGAAATCCAATGACAGAATTATTTTCGGCACTCCTAAGATCAAAACAAAGTTTCTCAATGCTTTCAAAATGAACATCTGACAGATTTTTAAAAACCCAGCGTAACTATAAGACTCTTACCTTAAGTTTTGACCAAACCATGCAGGAGAAATCTTAGCTTCGGTTATCTTGCAATATGCAAATTTCAAGATGATATTTTATCTGATGTTGAAGCGTGTGGCAGAAAACCTGGCTTACAGCAAAAAAGCCAGCTTGCCGGTAAGGCTTGTGTGCCTGCTATCACAGAGATGTAGACAAAAGAGGTATCCTAGGTTCTGCAATACCTAAATGAACTGATCTAATTTATCTAAGTCCTTGACAGCCCACACAGTACAAAGCAGAGGTCTTAGGGCACCAAGAGGGGGAAGTCTTTATAAAGACAGCACAATTTTTGTTCCTTTGTATTCCGCAGATGGGCAGTATCACTTTCAAAGGTAGAATGCTTTTGACTATTACTGAAGAATACCACAGTTGTGGTTTTACCTTGTTTGCCATTAATACAACTGCTTAAGCGATCCTTGCTTTTGCCTGGGTCTTCTTTGGAGCCTCCCATCCCAAAGCGCTGCCCTTCTCTATCTTACACTTGTTGCGTAATCGGCAAATACCAAACGACCTAGAAAGAACCTGTCCAAAGGGGAACTCTCTGCACCCAGCTCACAGTAATTACCAGCCTCACGGAAGCCGGCAGGCACTTATTATACGCCCCAGGGATAACAGAGATTTTGAAAAAGAGACGGCCGTCCTCCTTCCAATACAGTTGCTAGCGTTGGAGGGTACATTCCCTTTTATTTATCTGGGGGGAGCATGCGTCAGGAAGAAAGAAAGAAACAAATTCCTATTTTTTAAAGGGCTACAAAATCGTATGAGGAAGCTGCAGGTTAGCACAGCTTCAAACTGTTGCTGCATTAGTTTTGCTTTTACTGTGGAACACCATGGGGTAAAACCTTATTCTTCCTCTGAAAAAAAAAACATCTGTATTGATATCAGAAAAGGGCGGGGGAAATAAAATGACAGCCACTGGCCTGCCCTTTAACTTTTCTAACGGAGCTGGTGGCCGCAATGAAGCTTAATCAATGCAATGGAAGTGACATTTTGCAGTCAAATCAAATTAAATGGAAATGAAAGGAAAATCTGAGGTCCAACCTAAAGGCTGTTCCCTCTTGCACCGAGGTCATTGCCATGGCAACTAAATGCTACAAATGTGTAGAGTAAATCCTTAACAAATCTGTAGAAAGCATGTCCAATTGAATATGATAGTTCCTGTCACTGTACTTTGTACCTTCCAAAAGAAAGGGAGAAAATAAAACAAAGCGCATCTTACAGTCTGTGTAGCAGAAAAGAAGTTCTGCCAGCAACTACGCAGCGCAGTGGCGTACTTAATCTTTCTCTTCTGCTTGGACATGGAGAAACTGAACAGCTTTACTGTAAGACAGCAAGTGGGTAGCTACGGACAGAGACCATATTAAGTGGATTAGGGCACGGTGTGTTACATTTTTCAGTCTTGCTTCAACTGGAGGGCTGGTGACTGCAAAAACTTCCTTGTATCATTGCAAATGCATTTAACCGTGGCTGAGAGCAATTCCTCGTGCAGATTGCCCGTGGCTCCGATCATCCCACCCAGCTTGAGCACCCACCTCCCCTACCCTTCTGCCTTTTCCTGGGGCGAGAAGGCTGCTTTCTTAGAGGACTTGGGATGGCAAAGGGGTGATCAGAGCTGCCAAAAAAATCAGGGATGCTCCCACCTTTGTGCGTGCAGCCCTTCCTCTGTACAACCCCAAGGCTCCCCTTGCAATGGGACTGAAGCAGGGTGGGAGCCCCAGCAAAGAGCTCCCACCCAGCTGCCCCCCGACCTACCCACGGAACTCCCTGAGCACAGGGGCTGCTGAGAAAGGGAACGACATCAACCCATTTCACCCCCTACGTACCCCGGCGTCACGCGCAGCCCTCGCCCCTATTCCCCTCTGCATCAGCTCTGACCAACACAGGGGCAAACGCCCCACCTCCGCATGCCCCTGTAGAGTATTAAAGGTAATTACCAATTCCTACCACCACTTGCAGCGCATATTTCACTCCTCAGCCTAACAGCTTCTGACAATGAAGGGCAATTTAAGAACCACATCAAAATATGACAGCCGCACACTCACGCTCACTCTGCCGAGTGCATATTTCATCTCAGCATTTCCACCTGTGTAAGCAAAGAGATGGAGGGGGAGGCACCAAGCAGGATGCGGGATTTTTTCTTTTTCTTGTGAGATGTGGAAGACTTTACGTACCGAGCTGTGACCTTCCCCAAACTTGTCATTTATCTGAGCTGCATAAGGTGGCAACCATTATCCTCTCCTTGAACACGGTGAAGTTTTGATTCAGCTGTAGTGATGCAGTCACTGTGCATTACGGAAGATCTCAAGAGATTATATGCCCTGGGCCAGCACGGGCTGGGAGTATTGCAAATCTGATATGAGGTGACATTTTCTACTCAAATACATACAGCCGCAGGACATCACACACCTTCCTGCATGAATAGCAATACATACTAATGAACTAATTTCTGGGGGGAAATTGTTAACTTCCCAAGTGGGTGGGGGAGGAGACGACTCTGCCACTTCAACCAGAAGGGATTCTGGCTTTCTTGCGATCTTTTGCTGCATTTTCACCTTTTCCAAGCAGCGCTACTTCACATAGCATCTTCACACAGCACCTTCAGACAAGGCCATCCGGTCGGGAGCTCTGTGTGATGCATCCTACAACATATGCATGAGATCACAGAGTGGCATACTGGGCTATACGCTCCTCTGCAAAGCAACAACTCAGAGCATGCATGTGCCCCATCACACCCACAGGAGAACCTCCGTTATATGTAAAGAAATAAATTTACTTCAAATTTATTCGGGTAAGTATTATATTCATTAAATACTGCTGGATATTCTAATTTAGGATAGCCATGGCCTCCTTTTTATCACAGACAACAGTGATATTTACAGACCACTTCACATTTCTTTTACCCTTTAAATGCTGCTGTATGCTTGTGCTTGCTTACTCACGCTCCTGTTAGTTGAAAATGCACTCAAAAAATTTGGCTGGCAGTCCAGGGAAGATGCTTGTGCTGGAAGAGTTGAAGGGAAAATTCATTGTAAAATACACGTAAGCTCTGACTCAGAAACACAAAAGGCCAAGGAAAATTGCCTTTAAATTACTACTATTGTGGTCTTTCTTGAGCTTCTATGGAAAAATAAACTGAACAAATATTTCAGAAGACCAGGTAGATCAGGGAAGCAGTAAATTAATTTAGGGAGTGGGGAGATAGCAGTACAGAGCTGCAAGCACAAGCACTGCATGGTAAGACCAGTTTCTTAAACTTATCAGTGGGAACCTCATGTATCTCTGTTAATGTCAACCCCAACTTTGAGAGGATTTATAATCTAGCAATCTAGGCACTCTCATAGCAAATATCTGTGAAATGCAGCTGGGGTGGCAGTCAGATGGACAAAATCACCCCCATCCCATAAGAATATTTCATCACAGTGTAATACAATATTTAACCCTTAGATCTCTAATCTTCGCTTTGGGTTAAAGGAAATAAAACGGGCTTGACACACTATGGAACATTGCAGAACAGATCCAGGCACAAAAAGAGCAAGGAAACGTGAAAGGCACTAACTACATAAAGAGATGAAATGCTGGAAACAGAGATGAGTATTTCTAACATAGGAACACCACTTTTACTCAGTTGTTCTTCCGAAAGAGAGAAGCAAAGTCCTGGAGGAGCTAAAAGCTAGTGATTGGCCTCCTAAGCACTTTAGAATGACACATAAGAAAACCATTTAATAAAATCTCACCTTTGTTACAGAATTCAGTATTAATAACAAACAAAACTTTACAAAAATTTCCTGAATTTTGACATAAACATCTGTGGGATCTTACTTAACATGCCTCGGCTTGACCCCGTAAACTAAAGGAGCGATTCAAAAAGCAGAATATGCAATGTGATGGGCAATGACAAGCAAATAAGGACTCTGAAACAATTTGTATGTATTTTTGCAGTACTGTTTGATACATATTTTTTCATGTTATTTCTTTTATATTATTTTTGAGATCTAACAACTGCTTTTAATAAGCAACTGTTATTGCAAACATATAATTATACTAGGCCACAATCCAACAAAGCACTTAAGGGCACAGATTAAAGACACTGAAAACAATGGGATTATTTATGTGCTTAAGGTTAAGCATCTGCTGAAGGACTCGGATGGATCAAAGCCCCATTTCTATTACATCTACAGCAAAAATATTATATATGTTAATTAAACGTAAAATAGATGTAAATTAACTAGCACATGAAAAATAGCACTTGCATATATTTTTATATCCCTATACAATTTGTAATAATAGAATATTCCAGTTAGCCAATATGAAGAACAACTGCTAATATCAGCCATTTCATCAAAGGGTGAAAAATTACTGGAACTGAACAATTACGAAATAACTTGCAGAAGAGACTTCCCTTCATAAAGCACCTCCTGACTAAGTAGTTCATGTTGTGCAGCAAAAAGGAGAAAATAAAGAGACAGAAAGCACATCTCATTTATCTTCAGACTTCAGTAATTCATGTAAAAGCTTGATTTGTTAACTCTCATTTTTATGAAAATCAATTTATTTTTATTCATAAGATCAACAAACTATTTGCAATTAGTGCCTAATAAGCTTATTTCATAAAAATTTCTTCTTGGTTTTTTCATTGAACAATTCCTCGTTCTTGAATTAAGGATGAAATGGAACACAGTGCTTGACTTTCATTCTCTCAAGAATTATGTATTTTGTTTAACTGTATACAATTTCTTATTCTTCTGTTCACTATTAAAGAAAGCAGATCTACTCAAAAAACTTGCAAATAATATTTCCACTGTAAATTGTTTCTCCTTCATCTATATTTAATATTTTCAATAAATATACCAGTTTTTATGATATTTCATTTTGAAAAACCTAGAAAAGACCTCCTGATTAGGTTGAAAATTTTCCATTTTCATCATTTGCCCTAAAAAGCTCTATTTGCAATATAAAGACAAATTATCATCTGAAAATTTCTTTTACCCAATGCTTCTTTTTTATTTTATGGTGTTAAAACAGAAAAGGAACCCTTTATTTTATTTCTATTCAGTGTTGCGACAGATCAAACCAAAAAAGTGTCTAAAAAATGCTTCTCCACTGGAAATTTCAAATTTCTTTCATTTCTCTTTAACTTGGAAATTACCAGTGCAACAGTTACAAAAATGTGAATCTATCAGAGCATCGCTAAAATTTGTAGTACTTTCAATTTGGTTTCATATTCACTTTCTCTAGTCTTCTGATTTTTTTTTTTGTTTGCCTTGAGTCTTCTCAGACTGTTTATTCCATGAAACAAACAGAATATTATTAACTTAATCTTCAATATTTTTACATGAAATTGTGTATGGCTTAATATTGAATTACAACCACATGAAAAGCTACTAATTGTATTATGTATTTAAATTAAAACATGTACTTGGAGAATTATAACCAAGAATTACACTCAATGTAAAGTTTTAAATGAAAGCAAAATCTGTAAAATGGTCTGATCACACCTTCTTTTAATCAAATTTATGCCAGCTCGCTGACTTTGCTTATGACTCGACTTCAATTTTGATTTTCTCTATGCAAATAAGGATTTCACTTGAATCCTTCAGTAATGACCAACAGATAAAAAGGCAGAGAAATAATGACATACCTGAATAATCAGCTACTTTTAGAAATATTGGGTCAATTAGGCCTTGAATCAGCATACAGAAAAAGTGAACATCAAAATGGCTAGCTAAGGCCGCAATGGAAACTTCAGTGATGGGGATATGTGCGTTCAAAGGAAAGTAAATTCTGGAAACTACATGGCAGGTCCCAGCTCTCTAGTGGTGACAAGAGTAGATGATCTTCTGATCAATGTCCAACTCTACATTTTCACTAGTTCTAGTCACTTTTTCAATGGCAATTACAAGTTACCACACTGAATACGAAACCCAGACCTTTAAGATTTCTGAAATGAGCACCTTCCCTCCAAAAATAATAGTCACAGTAATAAAAAAGAAGGCACCCAGAATTTTTACTTATAATTTAAAATGTCTTTTATTTTTTAAACTGTTTCTTCTTTTAGAAGTACACGCTGTCGTTCCCATTAAGATGGCAGGTCTGCACGCGTGAGCTGAGATGGATGGGAGTCAAGCTATCACAGCTTTACCGCCAACATTCTTAATCTTTTTCTTTTCAAAGCAAAGCAAGACTGCACTGATGGATTACTGTGGGCATCTTTTTCCCAGACATTATGAATGAATACCAGGTAATCACAGAGGCAAGGAAAAAAATTAAGGAACTGCCCTTTTGCTCATTTTAAGGGATGAGAGAATACCCAGTTTCCTCACAAGGACAACAGCTTTAGAGAGGTAGTGCTGAAACATCTGAACATGACTAGAGAAGTGTATCTCGCCTGTTTTGTGTACCACAGATGTACTGTTTAATTAAGCCATCAAAAAAAAAAGACAGAAAATGGAAAAAAAGAGGGATACAAAGGAGAGGGAAACTTCTTCAGCAAGTTAAAGCACTCTTAATAAGTAACAACATGACATTAGTCATTAAGAAACAAGAACTCTAAATAATGCATTCAGAACCTATAGATCTAAACCAGAAGATAACAAAGCCTCATAAATCTGTTTGTTCATTAAGTTAAAAAAAGCTAGACTGTGTGTTGCTATCATGTCAGCTGGCACCAAACTGTACGCAATTTAGTGCAACTACAAAGTGAAACCCATAGTCTACAATGGCAGGGTTTTTGATCACGCTAATTAACAGCCATTTTGTTTAAAATAAACAGATACGACTCTAATTGCCTTTTTTACATAAGAAAGGGAAGATCTTAAAAGTGAAAGCATGCAAAAGGAAAGATCAGACAGTCGCCTTTCAGACTGATAAGCAAACTCTGTGTGAAAGGAGCGCAAATGAAGTTTGAGACACTCTCTGGATTGACAGCAGGGAGACAGCAAAGCAAGAGGAGGAATGGTTTCCAAAGGTGGAAAGGCACGGGCACAGTTCCTTCCAGTGGGAAAATGCTGTACTTTCGATCCCTATTTTCTCTAGTCTCCCCGTCTTCCGAGCATCTGCCTGCAAGGAGTTTCGCCTTCTGCAGGGCCAAGTATGCACCGGTGGCATCCGATTTTGTGAAATCTTCAGATGACACAAGAAGCCTGGTTAGCATCTCTATACAGAGTCTGACAAGAAAATAAAATGTTGTGGAAAAGGAAGAAAGGAGAAAAAGGCGCTCTGATTTCTCTGCTTGCACTTAACCCTGGCACCAGAAGAGGGGCCGGGCAGCGCTGTACTGCTCAGTTTGCCAACTTCTAGGATATACAGAAAGACCATTCAGGTCCCTGAAAAGTCCTGGTAAGTAACGTGCAGGGCAAGTGCTGGGACACAATCCAGTATTCTGGCTAACTTCAGTGAGCCTGAAACGCAGCCTGGAGTTGCAGTGAGGACAACAGTTTTTCGCTTTTTGCATCCATGTTGGTTACTTTTGTCAGAAAAATTCCAGTTATTGCTTTTCAAACATAGCTTCGAAGTTGCTTTTTAAGCACATTAAAACACGTAGCATTGCAGAGTAAGGCAGTGAAGAACATTATTCTGTGAAAAAGTTCCCTCGCCTTTTTCCCCACTAATAAAATCCATAGAGCTCCACTCCCTCCCACCCACCCCCCCAAAAACCTTAGACGTTTTAGGCTGCAAACAAAGACTATCACCGTACAGAAATGCTTCCCTGCACTTCAAGTTGTGCAACGTCCCCATGCTCCTCTCTGTAAGAAGTGCTCCGGTATGGCAAGTTGCAGCACACTTCCTCAGCATCGCTAATTCATATGTGGAACAGCATGTTCTGACTCATCTACACGGGCTTCCACAGTACTTCAGATATAAGAAAAAGGTCCTTATTTTCAGGACACCACACAGACTGCATGTTTTCATATTCAAAATATCACTTAAAGTTCCAAAATCACAGTGAATTGCTCCACTTAGGCACTGCAGGCTTTTATGCCATTGTGGTAATGGTACAGCAGGAGGCAGAGTTTTTGCAGGAGCAGCTCTCATTGGAATAAGAGTCTGTGAAACACCCTCATCATTTCCCATTGCATCTGATGGATGAACTTCTTCAGCCTGCTTTTCCTAACGCTACGCACCACAGTTTGTATATTTAAAACAACAGAAGAAGCCCCACTCGAAAAGGATGGGAAGACTTGCACTGGACATGCAATTTTCTCTTGGAGGAAAGAGAAAGAGAGAGAAGGAAGCCTGTAACAGGTGCTAGCCCCGTCAGTGAATGTGCTGCTGCAAGAAATTCAGATACTACAGTGAGAAAAGTGGCACAGAGCTGACAGCACAGATTACATCTCCTCGAACATTCGCAGTCCTTCTTCTTGCTGGGACTACAGGAGTAAGTGGCTCTGGGCACTTTGGGATGCGCAGGAAAGCCAGGGCACAGCTCTGCGGGGTACAGCTGACCTAAAATTCCCATGAGGCACCACAGCAGCATTTTTCTGTTTCCAGCTGAAACTGCAAAGTAAAAATTATCCTTCATAAATTTCTCAGAACTCAGCTTTCCAAAGCCAGTTTTAAAAGGAACATTTTCAGCCAGCTTTAACAATAACAACATCAGAGAGGAACTTCATCACAAGAGCAATCTCCCCAGCCTTCAAATATTTTGTTAATGTAACTCTGAACATCAGACATATTCCCTATCAAAAACAAGCATCGGTATATACTGTAGGGGAATTTCATTACTACTGAAACAGTACAATGTATTGTGCTGCTGGCTGGGAATCTCGGACTGAATGACTTCAGCTTTCAGATCAGAAGCCAGAACAGACTACAGCTGGCCTAATTCGATTTAGACAAGGCCATGTTGTTGGTTTTCAAACATTAAAACCCTATAGAGTCATAAACCAGCAATGGTGGTGTTGCCTGAAAAAGGACAGGCAGAAAGATGCAGCAGCTTTCCAAGAAGCACAAGTCAAGGTTGCCAAAATATGCCTACAAGAATTACACTGTGGGAAATAAGACATAAAAAAGGAAAGTAAGTCAGAAAACAAACTGGATGTTAGCGCTGTCCTACCACTCGCGTCATGTCAGCAACCGTATCGGAGAGCAATGGGTGAGATATATGGGCAGCTGGTTTGTCAGCTCACTACAGCCAAAGCGATACTTTCCAATTCAGGCCGTACTTATGTATCAAGAGGTTATACACCGAATGTTAAAGGCAATAACTACTTTAGTACCTTAGCTCTTGGTAAAATCTGTCACACCTTTTGTACCAAAAGATTACCCACACAAGGAAACAATAATTTGGCTTGCTTCCAGCCTGTATGAAAATTGTTTCAAACAGACAAAATTACAACCACAGCTCTTAATTTTCACAGTAGCTAATGACATTTGAATCTAGAACCCATTAACTTTTCAATTTGACTTTAGTTCCTCCTGCCAAAGTCACATGAGGAAAAAAAAAAAAATTCCATCAAGTTTTAGCCCTGCAGAACACCACAGTATTTCTTCTTACCTAAAGGGCAATTTTAGCAAACAGAACTGAAGCCCATAAAATAAACACAAACCAAGCACAAAACCTTGCCCATTCTCTCCTCTATGTCTGTGTGTGTGTGTGTGTGTCCACTCTTCTCTCTTCTAGGAGATGTTTTAAGGGACAACTCTGCATTAAAATCAGGTGCTAAATTCAAACTAACTACTACTAATAACAGCCGCATTGGTAATAAGGATTTCAGCAGCAATTTTACGCAGCACAACAAATGACATAAGCTATTTGCCTCCAAAGATCTGACTACCCTTGTTAACTGTCATACTTCTTCCAAAGGAAACATATAAATAACCCATCATAACACGCAAATTTCTCAAAATTATGTTCTGAAGAAAATGTTCTAGCAAATCTAGGCATTAAAAAAATTGAGAAAACCAAAAGTGCTTTCATTTGAAGAATTCAGAATTGAAGTCTCAAGTAAGTAGTACACTTTATTGTAATTCTGTGTTAGGAATTCTTGTTAAAATCAAATATATAATTTACCTTACTAAGAAGTATGGCAATAACTGGGAATATAATCACAAGCAGGACAAGAGTAAAACAAGCTAGATGTAATCAATGAACAGTAATGTATACTGCAATGTGGTGGGGTTTTTTGTACCCAAAAGGTTTTCAAAGAATTCTTCCCATAGCAGCAGAAACACTCTATGGTTACTTTAAAAAAAAAAAAAAAAAGGTATAACATATGTTTGGAACTTGGCAGAAATGTTGTATGCTGGAATCTGGAAGTCCTATAGAGTATCACTGAATCTTTCATATTTAATGTTTTCCATTGGAAAAAGCTTTGGGTTTAGTTTTCATCCAAACCTAAAGTAGTAAATCATGTTTTCATTCCAATACCTAAATAAGAGGACTTTATTGAATGCAGAACAGCAAATGTGATTTTATGAAGTTACATTACACTACAGTGTTATCTCTGTCAGGTTTTACATCGTGACTGGAGTGACTGTGCCTATTTCTGTAACGGCCATTTTCATACTGTGCTTGAATAAATCCATCTGGGTGACACACCAATCATAGTATGGTTTCAAAAAGTGGAATAAAACTAAATTAGTGCACTAATTTCTGTCACGAGGAAAACCTATTTTCATATCAGAACTATGGCTGGATACTTATTGCGCCATGATGATCTATAACATGTAAATTGTTAGTGCAGAGAGACAAGTGAAGAAGAACAACTCCAATCTACCCAGCTTGCATATCCTGTATTCTGAATTCATTAAAATACCTGAGTAATAGTATGGCATAAAGCCAAGCCATGCATTGTCACTACTTACAGCTTTACAGCGGAGTATAACTCAGCCCAGACTAAAAAAAAAAAAAAAAAAAAAAAAGCCAAGTCATCATTGTTGGACTGTGCAAGCACCAGACGGACGATGGTATCACCCATGGATCCAGCTGAAGGGAACCTTTCTGTAACTCTGATTACCTTCTTCCTAATACAAATACCACAGGACTGCATTGCCACTTGCTTTGGTGGAAGTTTACGTTATTGTACTGATGGTATTTGTTATCATAAACATGCTTTCTTCAGATACACCATTCAGGCTGTATTTTCCACTGAACATGAGCTTTTGGCATAGGACAAAAGAAAAGAAGCAGTGAGCTTCAAGTGTACATACTAAACTCTTTCATGACGATGGTGGCAGGATCAGCAACAGAAGCAGCAGGTTTCATTTGCAAACCAAGACATTCAGATAAGCGAGTGAGGGAAGAGGGAATTTGACTGTAAGTCATCTACTGGAGTTACATTTCGGTTCACAACTATTGCTTAGTGAGCAGGCTTTTGAAAGGAAGGAACAATTCAAAAGCCAGTCTTCAGTGAACCCCTTTGAAGATGAAGGTGCTATCTTACACCGGGGAGCAGTGTCCTAGCAAAACCTCATTCAGAAGCTCACACACAGTATGTAAAGAAAAGGGAAAACACATGCCATTCATGAGAGTTGGATTCAGAAAGCATATCGGTGATTCAAGCCCAAACTCCATACTTTAAAATAAGTTTAATCACTAGCGATTCCTCCTTAGCCTTTAGTGTCCAGAATTTCTAGTAGGACACTAACTAGATTCCCCTCCAGCAGCTCCTCTCCATTGAGCTTGCTAAAAAAAAGCATCACTATAGCCACTGTCGCTCACAGTGTCCTTTCCACTTTATGGTTCTCTCCAGCAGTTTGAATTACTCAAATATATACCCTGATTGGCCTCCTGCTTTTCTGGAGATGCGGCTCCTGGTACGTTCAATCCAGTATGGAATTTTTGCTCTCATCACTTAGCCAAGTGGGGAGGGGAAAAAAAAAAGCATCTGAAAATAGAATTTCCCCTGTAAGCCATTCTTAAGGAAAACAGACACAAAAAAAAAAAAAAAAAAAAAAAAAAAAAAAAAGAAATCAAAGAGTAATAGTCAAGGAAGTGCTTTTTGTCAGGAATACATCTTTGAGGACTCTTCTAGGTGGCGCTGGGCAAGCACCACAGGTGGCTTCAGGAGATACTTTGGAAGGAAAACTGTTTTTCTGAAAAGTAACAGATTTAGCTTTGGGGTTTTTTCTGTTCATTGCAACTATATAATCTTTTCTTAAATGAAGAATACTTATCCCTCTTACTCATATCTTTTGGATTAGAATGCCTAAACATTTTGTCACTTCAGATATTCTTCATATGGATTAAAAAAACTTAAACATGAACATGTGAGAAAATTCATATCCTTAGACCACACCATCATGCAACAGAATTAACTTTCATAGATTTGCAGGATCTCTGCCTCACACAGAGTAACTTCAGTAATATTACAAATACCAAAATAATACATGTCTATCAGTGTGTGTACATACTTATATCTATATATGCACTCCCATATGTGTATATACCATATACACACAGGTTTCTTGCATATTCTTCCATGAGATGTTCACAAACTGCAGAAGTTGATTTGCATTTTAAAGATTTATTAAAACAGGCTTAATCACAGTGTTCTAAAACTCACCTGAACAGCACCTAAATAAGCAAATTGAAAAGTCATTCTTCAAGCACTTCAATTCAACCTCAAAGGTCTCAGGTCTCAAACTCTCTTATTCAAAAGAACCTGAGCAGGTAACGTAGGAGAACTTCGCGGCATGTACAATTGTTCATCAGTGTGGACCTTAATCTGGTTTCCATACTTTCAGCGCACATGAAGCACTAGGAGAGGTGCATACCTGTTGGTGGCATGCCACATAAGCATGAGCAGTTTCATTAATGCTCTTCTGGTCACATGGGAACATTTCTAATACAAACCAGTGAAATTGTACACACTCCTCTTTCTCCTGATCTTATCCCATCCTCATATTAAAAAAAGATTAAATATTTTAACCTGAAGAAAATATTGGTTAAAATTTTATTTTCATCTTTCAGGTTGCAGAATTTTTATAGTGTCTCATCACTGAAAATGCAGCCACTTCTAGAGAGAAATCTAGGAGCTGACCAACAGCACACAACACTGTTACAGCACAGTTCACAGCAAGAAATTAACACATTAGATATAATTAAAAAAAAAATTCACCACCTAACAGAAGAGACTCTATGTCCTCATCTCTCAAAAAGACAAGAGGCTTTAAAAATAAGCATCCCGAGGAAGATAAAACATAGTCTATCATACGTGGCTCTACGCCAGCAACTCTACGTGACCTCTGTTTAGCCTCCACCAGCATTTACACGCACCTAAAAATTCTGGTCCACATTCTGCCCTTGAATGTTGTACATGCAGCTCCCACTGAAGTCAATGGCAGCTGCACCCGCACAGCTGAGGGCAGAATTCAACCTTCTGTACTGCTCATTATCAGAGAGACGAAGTCAGCTCTTCTGAAAACTCAGCAAGTCTTGAAACCACCCAAGAAAGTGTTCCTCCCCAGAAAGAGAGAGACTCCCCAACAAAAAGTGCAAAAGTCACTTTTTTGTCATGTTAGTGGTGCTCCCGTGAGAGAGAAAAATCAAAAGGCAGGCGCTATGCTCATGCAGTTCATACTCACAAAGAATCGTATGTAGTGCTGTGCGTTACATATGAATACACATACATATATGTATGCATCAGTGTATTTTTCTGAGTGGGAAAGGCCGTATTGCAGATGTAGTCAAAGTCTCAACTCTGGAATTACTGACACCAGCTACCTTGGACCCTTTACACTTTCAAGCACCATTTATCGCAGGCAAGATTAAAATGCGTGGTTTGTAAAAAGAGCAGCTCTTTCCTCTTCTCATTAAAAATACTAATGAAGAGCTAAAGATCTTTCTTCTGGCTTTTCTTTCTCACTGTATTTATTTATTTCCTGTATTTATTTATTTATTACTTTTATAGGTAAGTCAGATGGGATGGTAACTTCTTATGACTCACAAGAGGTCAAAAAAAAACTGCAGGGAAAATCAGGAACAGAAAACAAATGCTGTGATACTCTCATGTGAGGGTATTTTAGCCCATAGGAAACAAGAATGTTAAGCTTTATGTGGCAAAGACAAGACACGCAACTGGCTCCCTCCTTATGCTCCCCCACTGCTATCCCATACCTCCCCACCTTTGAAGCACCGGGCCATGGTCTCTCCCTCTCCGGGAAGCCACGTACAGCCCTGCCCGTGAACCTGGAAGAGAGGACACAGGCAGGAGGCCATGGTGCTGCCCTGCAGCCAGGAGGGGGGTCCCCTAGCAAAGGCCCATCTCCGCCAACACAAAACTCCGCAGCTGGGGCTTTGCACTGTGCGAACCCCCTGGCTCAGCACTAGGGAATGCAGGAGGAGGCACCTGGTGTCCGTCTGTCTGTCTGCCCAGTGACCTGATATGTCAGCCGCTCCCCTGCAAAGCCACCTTTCTCCCGTGTGGAGTGGTGCTGCTTGCAGGGGGGCACTGCGGGGTTCTTTCCAATACTGTTAAATCAAGATATTTGGAGAGTACAGTGCTAGATGCTCACAGGGACTACTAAATATCGCAGTGGCTTGTAGACACTGCGTAAGTCTAGGATCACCACGTCACTTCTCTTGGAACACAAACCATAGATCACCACAGGGCATACGACTTGCAGTTAGTTACTGCATGGCGCTGGAGCTTCACTCAAGTCTGTGGAATAAATATCATTTACACTGGCTTTGGGTCTGGCTTTTTTAATTTCAGTTATTAGAAAATGATGTTCCAGTTGTCAGCATGACGATAACAGTAATGCTAATACACTCTACTTCTTAGAATTGACTAAGTGGTGGCCTGTTGTCTGTAAATTAACAGGAGGATGTAGAAATAACATCCTTTTGGAGCATACTGCAAGTTTTGATGAATTTTAAAGGCTTTCCACTTACAGCAGGTAATCAGCATATTTGTTTCTCTGTCAGCAGCTGCTTAGGAGGGCCCCATGTTCAACAGAGACCTATTAGAAGGCATGTTCCTGATCTCCAGCCTCAGCACTACATTTCTCTGACATGTAATCCCCATTGCAAAGTTCTAGTAACTCAAACCCAAAGTTTAGATAACAGCAAAAATTGACATTGGGCCCAGAGTGCTCAACATCCATATTTTAAGGATTTTAAGATCCAAGGGTTCTTGGAGGAGTCTACACAGATTTCCAAGTCCTCTCTACACTTAAGAGCTGTGCACATCTGCCTACCAACGTGGGATGCTGAAATTTCCACATGTGAAAACCTGGTTTTCAAATCCAGCCTCACTGCAGATTGTCAGGTTCGTTGCAAAGAGGCCAAACCTAAGAACTGCAAGTATCAGCCAAGGACAGCTGAACGCCTTCAATTCATAATGCTGTTAGCACATGCTGACAAAGCTCCTATCGCGTCAGCACATTTATCTCGTACCCATTTATCTGTATCGATACAGATAAAGCGACATAGATTCCAGCATGCCCACTCATCTACTGCTCACCTCTTTGCAAGTACAGGCACGGCTTTCTCTACTCACACAACTGTCTTCAATCCAGCGTACGGTTTCTGCAAGCTCTGTATGTACAACCCTCCAGGGCGCCACAAGTACACGTGCCCCAAGTCCACGACGACGGCATTTTCCTTAGGACTTGTGTTGCATAACGCCACCAGTGAGATGACACATCCTTATCCAGAACCGCAACAACAATACAAAAAGCACGTATGGCTTCAGCATGTCAGAGAATAAGGTTGTGTTACGGGTAAGGAGTAAGAGTGAATTTGTACCCCGGGGCCATTTCGGTGCCTTCCCCTCAAGTTCTTCTTTGAAAAGAGGCGGTTTCGCTTCCATTCCTTAGCGACACCTTTTTCTGGATTTAAGTCCATCGGTCTTCTCCCACCATGCCCCTTCAGTTATTTCTTGAAACAAGGACGCGCGTTTCCAGTAAGGCCAAAGCAGAGAAGAGGCACGTGTGAGCCTAGCCTGTACCCTTTGACTTCCCGTTTCGGTGCAGATTCTGCACGGCTATTCTGGGACTGCTGGAGCCACGCAGCAGAAAAGCATCAAACATTCAGGGGAATCCCCTTCTGTCACTTTTATTATTATGGCAAAAAATTAGTGATGATGTGTCTTCTTAGACACGGTACTGGGCAGCAGGGTGTTCTTTATTTTAAGTAAAGGCAGGAAATGAGTAATAGATTTCCTCTACAGTCAAACTGGGTCTTGAGGCTGGCTGGTTGAGAGAGTTTTAGCCTCTCAGTATTTCAACTTTGTGCTAAATAGGGAATAGTAACAATCCCTACTATTTTCATCATTTTTGCATGCTTCCAAGTTCAAAAATATTAACTACCTGTGAGCCCCATCCAGTATCTTGGCAAGGAGTATCCTGATCTCACCAGCTGGGAAACCGAGGCCAAGAAAGGTCTACAAAGACACAGGGAGAGGATGAGAAGCCACTGCTCCCTCACGTGGCACTAACACCTTTTCCCTATCATTTCCCCACCATTATTAAAACCAGTTCTGTTCCCCCAGCGGTAGAAATGATGGGATTGCTTCGAGAGAGAGAGATTTAGTGCTTTGTTCAGAACGGGTCCAGATGCCCTTGCGATAAAAGCCACACACAGCCACCTGTGCTTTGCTTACATTAGGCCGCCTCCTACCATTACTCCCACTGATGCAGCTACACAACTGTTAATAAAGTTTTAGTGGGGGAAGATGTTTTTGCAGGCAAAGCAGCTGTTAGCTCACGGCACCGGCTCATGCTCAAGACTCCCCTTTACCTGGACAAAAGCAGCCCAGTTTCCTTGTGTTTAATCTTCCAGCAATATTGACAATGACAGCTTTTTGCCTGGCAGGGCTGAAGAGCCACACCAGCCAACTTTTCCATGTAGAAAACCAAGCAGAAGGAACGAATTAAAGTTAAAGAAGCCATCGACAAAAACGGACCACACGACTTAATAATTAATGCACTGAGTAGAATCAGACGGGCAGGCGAACGAATTTGCAAACAAATCTGGAAAAAAATGAAGTTATTTCCATTTCAGAGGAATTTGAAATGTTTACTGAACAAGTATCTTAACTCCATTTTGGCAATGACTACTTAAAAACAAAACGTAATACAATTCTACGGTAGAGCAAGAGTTAATTTTGACAGTATGGATTTTCTGCTGTGACTCTACTTAAACTGATCCACACTCCCCGAGACAACACTCTCCTACACTGAAAGGTCACAGGCTTTGCAGTTCCTGCCATACACTTCTGTCTTTCTGAGGTCCTCACTGCTTATCTCCACGCCGTTGCTGACTACCTTTATGATTTGACACCACACTTACACTTCAGGCAATGAAGCTAAGTAATATTACTGTCATATTATTTAGTTTCAATTTTGCCACTTAAAAATATCTTTTCTATTGAAGTTGCAAAAAATACAGAACTTGGGAATCTTATTAGGCCAATTAACATTTTGAATGACTTCCTCTGAGAAGAGCAGTCTCACTTTTGAACCTTTACAGTCAAGGTGGCAGTCCCATTTTCTCCCCTCATTCTGTTTTATTCTTCTCTGCTGACATAACCAAATTGGGTCTGTGGGGACTGGATTTGCCCCATTTTCCTCAGAAGGTCAACTCATGCCGGAGAACAGAGCTCCAACTTCTCCTAAGTGTTTGCATTGGATATGCTTTCCTGCCACTGACTTCCCTTTCTCAAACTCAAAATTTTAATCCACTTCCAGTATTTCTACTAAACAAGCATCACCAGCTTTAGCTTCTTCCCATCATCCAGAAACCCACTGAAGCCTCTCAATTAACCTAAATGTCCTGTTGACCCACAAGCTTACCCTCTTGCTGCTGCTGCTATCCCCAAACCCTGGCTTACTCCCAGTATGCCAGACGACATGGTGAACCTCTGCAGGTCACAGGAGATTATGGGGTCCAACCACCCTTGCTGTTTTTCATATAGTACTTTTGGTTCCCTCCTTTTGTAGCCATCTTAGAAGGTGAACAAACTAAGAGCAAGGTCGCTCACATTAATGTACCCTTTATATTTTCCTTACATGAAATATTCAGTCTCTTTAAATAAGAAAATAGGGGCATGCACGCTGTCCCCCATTCACAGCAATGCAGACTGGGAGCACGGCCACTGCAGGGCACAGTGCCATGCAAAGGCAGTTACACGGCTTCTGGTGGTGAGAGGCATGAGAGGGATCCTGCTGCCGGACAACCAAGAGCAAGAGCACATCTCCCCCCTGCCGCACACGTGCCAACACATATTGGGACTCCAGTAAATTCAAAAGCTGTTTTTGCGTATACATTTTGCACCGCTCTGAATGACTGCAATGGGCAGAAGCAATGGAGAATCAGGCCTCCCCAGAAGCCCGTTAATAACGTTTCACTAGCTGCCCCTTGGCCACTAGCACAAGCAGACGGTCTGTTTTCCCCAGCAAAGGAGACTTTTCATTCAGGTCCTGTCTCCCTCCTGCCCCCTCTTTCAGCTTGGCAGATGCTGGCTGCATCGTTAGAGCTCAGACAACTCAGAAGGCTCCACCGCTGAGGCTGTCTCATCGGGTTTTTGCCTGATTCACAGACACTGCCTATGCTCACATGGTTTTTCTATTTCCTTACTCTTCCTGCTATCTCTGCTTGGTTTTACATACTCAGCCACTCACGATATTTCTGAGGAACCTGTTCTTCCACTGGCAATGCTCTGCCGTGCATCGGCTTTCTTCAGTTTTGACTTCAGCGGACCCTGCTGCTCTAGGTCAGTTCAGAGGTGGAGCTGCCAACCTGCCACTTCCTACAGTCCTTTAAAGACGTAGCTGCTACCCAAGCTGATGAACAAAAACAGACATATTTTTTTTTCTGAATTTTCATGTAGAAATCAAATTTCTACATGTTTCTATTACACTTGCACCCAAGGTTTCTTAATTTTTTACTCATGAAGGAAAATTAATTTTAATATGCTAGACTTTAGCTCTGCTTAAACTTCCATAAACTTTTCATAAACCAAAATTAATACTTTTCTTACCTAAGTTATCGCTACCCAGCATTACCATCTAAAATTGAGGGCTTAAAATAACTCAAAAGTGACCTATAAGAAAAGCAGGAATTTCAGATTTTGAGCTAAAATTACAGAGATGGAAAGCTGAATTTAGTGAAGACATTCAAATGCAAAAATAACATGTGCTGTATAAAAACCAATTCTTAAGAACAAGAACTCATGACTCAGAGACCGTGAACAGGCTCATGACCGTTTTGTGCCCCGTGTTGTCCAAGCAAGAACAGAACCATAGAATAACCCATGCAATATCTGACACCAATCTCAATTTCACTAAGCAACAAAATACCCATTGACATCAGCGACATGGGATGAGGACCGTGGCCCAATATGTCATTAAAAAACAACAGACCAACGTAGAAGCACTGACCTAATGTAGCAGCAGGGTGCTTGTAAGAGCACTGGAATGCTGTCCCCTACCCAGGTAACTGCAGTTACTACCTTCCCTGTAGCTTGGATGTAGTTGGACCATGGACATACTAATCAATAACCATGGACCTCTCTGTATATACCACAGCGGGGAAACAGAGAGGGAGAGTGGAGGGGAGCGAGAGTGAGGATCATTTTAATTTTCCCTCATGTTTTTTTTCTTGTAAAACAAAAATTTGCATAGCCTTGTCTCTACTTCAAAGAGCTCATTTGAAAATCCACATCTAAAACCCATTTAAAAAGAAAGTTAGAAATTACCAGCGAAGCAGAAATCCTCAGTCTCACCACCATGCTGGTGTCATTTCCCCGTTTGTACTGCTGACCCAGGTCTTTTCCCCCCCCACCCCCTTCCCCTTCTCATATCGTGAGTACTTGACTCTGGCTGCTAGTCAAACACATCCTCAAGGCTCCCAATGTTGTTCTGTAAAAGGATGAGCAATCGAAAGAGAGAGATCAGCAAAACCCACCTCGGGGGTTCTGGGAGGGCCAGTAAGATGAGTATCCCATTTTAACTGATTAACTTTGAGTAAAATTTAAGAAAAAAAAAAAAAAGGAAAAAAAAGTGGTATTGAGGAATCGCCAGAAGGAATTTTCCATTTCTAGTAGTCTTGTCTACTAAATAAATGCAAGCCGGGCTCCCTAAGCTAGGAACCAGGCACACACAGTTGCAAAGTCTGAAGAAAAATCACTCAAAAAACACTTTTAAGGATGAATTCCCTCCTGGGGCTAAAGGCCAGCATAAAAAAGCACACCCAACTTTTGTGATTTCTTATCACAAGTCTAGCAAGATTGAGTCTTTTTCTCAAGTCCTTAGTTTCTGGAGCCCCCAGACTGTCTTGAAGTATCAGTTTCCATTAAAAGAAAAAAAATTGCCAATGACCTGTAAGTGTCTGCAGGATTACACCTGTAACGTTCACATGAAATTTAAGTAATATGGGCCTTGTGTTGTCCCTTTTAGAAGTACAATGACCTGGAAGTTCAGGTATTACTAAGGTCCTGTTTTTCAAAAGTACTTTCTTAAGTTCCACTAACTTCTACATTGATGTATTTTTCTTTTTTCTCTGGTTAACTACTGAATCACAAGCAGACAGAAACATTAGTAATTCCTAAATATAGCCATCCTATCCTCCTTTCCAAATTTAGAAATATATGGCATTTCTCAGGAAAATGGAGAATTAAAGCATTCACTAAAATAAAGGTGGAGTGTCCTATTTTTGCCTTTTTCGTCAGCTTTTTTTTTTTTCCTCTTGACTCCCCTTTTCATCTTTGTATCCCTAATCCTCGTTTCCTCGCTCCTGTTTTTACTCTGGGGAGTAACTGTCACCATTACTCACATTGTCCAACTCTTTTCAGTTTTCCCTCATTTTCAGTTCATTCATCCCTTGCTTCCTTCCACTTCAAGCTCCTTCTCCCCAGCTCAGCTTTTCCCTAATAAAACTGCCTCAGAGCAGCACACTTCTCCAGCTCTATTTAAGTCCCACTTCAATGATCATAAAAGGGCATAAACATATAGCTAGGAAAAAAAAAAATTGAGACTATTGCAGCTGATAAAAAAAAAAAAAAGGATGACTAATTTATGTATAAAATAAGGTCAGACTCAGTTGGCAGTCTGATGTAAAAGAAGAAACAAACATTTCTGGAGATGTAAAAGGGCTATTTCAACTTCAAGTATTTCAGTTTTTCATTTCCAGAGGCTTTGCTTAAAAATTCTTTACTTAAACACACCCTCAGTAAGGTTCCAAGGATTTATGATCCTAAACACAAAAGAAAGCTTTCATTTTTGGTTCTGTAAAATAACTTCTGTTCAGCTGAAACAGATCTTCCCGACGCCCAAAAAACCCCCACTTCTCCAAAATGTTTTTATTTGATGTGAAATAACTGTAGTCCTCAAACCAATCAGCAAATTGAAAAATCTACTTTTGCATAAAGTGTTTGGGATCCCTTTGGGATGAAGAGCACTGTATCAGCCCTAGAAATAATTAACCAGCATTTAAGGAATGCCAAATGAGCCTCTGCATTACGCATTAGATCTTCCAACCTTCCAAACACTATTAATGTTTAGGGAACTGTATCTGTGATTCCAAGGGATGACGCATCGCTCTCCTTTTTCTAAATATTTCCTTGCTACTGTGCCATCCCTTGGTCTACTATCTTCCCACCACCAACACCCTCTCCCGTCTTCCAGGCGTTTATTGCTTGTGTGACGGTGACATGTTTTCGTTCATCCCCTTGACAAAACTTTACCCAGCTCTCTGGAAGCATCTCCTAATGCCCACCTCCTTTCTCCACCCTTTTAAGGAAGCCACCACACTGTGTAGGAGAGCTGGTGCATCCCTACTCATTGTTTTTCTCCTCTCCTCCCTCAGGCGTCCTCCCCTCCCACACCAGCACGCCGTAGACTTCCCCGTCTTCCACCGCGTTGCCTGAGCATGGGGCTGAGATCAGCAGCCGGCCAAGCCACAGCCTGAGCTTCCCCAGCAGAAACCCTGGTGTTCCCACTCTCATACAACCGGTGATGCACTTTCAGGTCCTTCAACGCGTTCATTCTTTGGCAGGTTAGCTTCGTAACAGCCCAGCCTGGAAACCCTAGCTGGAATAAAAATGAGCACAAAGAGAGCCAACCCTTCATTTCCCCAAACAGAAGTCAACATGCCACCGTCCATACCTCCTCTCTTTACTGATGTAAATTGAAATAATTTCACCTTTAATTTCCAGTCTCCTTTCTCACTTGACATGCTACCAAAGCTCAGTCAAACAAAAGGTGTACTTACCCTCACCAACCCTTAACTGTCCCTTTGACTCCCTTTCCTCTGCTCTTGCAGCAGACCTGTCTGGTGATGCTCGGTAGCTGTCCCCTCCTTCCCTCACAGATACCCTCCATCCAGCCCACTCTGAGCAGATGAGTACAAAATGCTGTCCCTGAACAGAAGGAAATTTACTGTATAGCCAGTAATTATCAGTGAGTATTACCAATCGCACAGAGGGCAAAGAAATCTCTGTTACAAAATCAAAGCATGAAAAGTGCAGTCCTTCATGCAAAAGGGAAAGGGAAAGGTAACATTTCTAATTGAAAATTAAAGCAAGAAGCACGATACTAGCAAAGTATATTTATTGTGTTAACGTACCATTTGTCTTCTGGGCAAGTTACTAAAGGTCATTTGTTCTTCATGGCAAGTGTTGGAAATAGTTTATGTTGTGGGTCTAACTTAAAGGAACAATGTCAAAACCCTCAGGCCCAAAATGACCTTTTTATGCCAACACAGAGATCTAAATCTCTTACTGAGGATAGTGGTGGTGTTTGCATTTCACTCTCTCCCCCTCTCTTCTCCTTCTAGCGCCCCCCTCCCCCACACCCCTTTCACAAGAAATACCTCACCACAGAAGACAGCACAGCCTGCAAAGTTAACGTCCCCGCTCCACACCTCGTGCTGCTCATCCCTTGCTCTGCTCATCCTGCCAGATACCCAAGACAAGCAGCTTGCTGGCGTGCCTGCTTCCCAAACCGCCCTCCAAACAAGTGAAAGGTAGTGCATTTGTGAGAGAGAGAAACGGGAGGGGAAGGTATCAGACCTACCCTCGCCCCCTGGAAGAAAAGGAGCACATGCTGCCATGTGCTCCAGAAGGTAGAACATGGTGACATGGTTGGTTCTTGTTTCAAAAACCTACAATGATCCCGTTTTCCTGCCTGAACAGAGCCTCGTGGGGTCACATCTCACTGCTTCTCTCAGAAGGACCTGGCTGTAACAGGGGGAGGATCAGTGCTGCTAAGGTGCTGCCGATGAAATAAAAACACACATGCATGTATGAGAGACATACAGAGAGGCAGACAGATGTATAGATGGATTTGAATATGAAGTTCAAGGCTCTGAACAGTTGCAGACCAGCAAAACACCTGGAGCCTCGTGTGATAATTTAAAACACAGCCCATCTTTACTAGTGCACAGATGCTCTCTTTTGAGCGCCAGTGTAAGATCAACGTGGTGGCCTCGTCCTCCTGCTCGGTGGCGTCACGTTATCCTCAAGCGTCTTTAGTCTGAGCTTACTGTGAGCTCCTGCAGATGCGGGACACAAAGAGACACTGAACAGCACTTTACAAGAAGGAACTATGACAGACAGATGCATCGTGGAACTGCAAACACCTTTCCACTTCCAAGGAGAGAATCCTGCTGTGCTGGGCAAGACTGCGCCCCACTGCCTCCTGCATTGCTGCCGCTCTCTTCTGCGGGTGCAGAGAGACTTTCTGTCTCCACAGCCGTCATTCCCACGCTTCTGAGCCACACCTGTGATTTCTGACGTACGATACATCACATATATGAGACGTATGACAGTACAGGCAACATGTCATGTTCTCCTACCCCACGCATCCCCCACAGGGCTCCATGCAGAAGATATGCCTTTTCCAGGCTGAATCCCGCAAGGTGAACACCTCCCGTGAACTAACGCTGAGCAGGCTTAGCATAACCTTTCAGAAGCCACTCAGCACTTTGCAGGATTTAAATGCAAAAGCCTCAAAAAGGCAAAGCTCATTTTCCTGAATTCCCAGCTCTGGCTGCCATTTGTGACAGACTTCACACATTTATGTGCTGCCCTGTCACATTTGGGTGGCAAAAAAATGGCAAAGTATAGATGCCGTGACAAGTAGATGAGACATGTTTTTCCTCTTTAGTGTTCTTAGGCTCAGATTTCCCTTCAACACATAGAGGAAGAGAAAAAACCCTTGGGGCAGAGAGAAACAGTTTAAGAGTTTAGTTACTTGGTAATTGTGAAAAGGATTTTTAAAAAATTAAAAATTAAAGCATTATGAAATACAGAGCAACCTTGGCCTTTCTAAAATTCTAAGTGGAGACTTTTGTATGTGTAGACTAATGTAATAAATAAAAATATGCACAGGCATATGTTCTAATACATATTTTTATACACAGATCTTATGAGTGAATTTCTGTATTAGATGCATGAACTCCCTTAACAAGTTTCCTGGATACCTTTTTTCTTTTTCAGTCAGTTGGAAAGACTTGTAGAAAAAAATATAGTAACAATTCAGACAAGATTATGGTTTTTGATTATGGCTCCTACCAAATCCAGTATTTATCTTCCTTAATGTAAGGATCCAAGAGCAAACTAGTTACCTGGCTATCTAATAGGTCCTCTTGGAAGGTGATGGGAAATCCAACTATATTTAATACTAGCCATACACTGTAAAAAACAACAAAAAAAAACCTGCTATGGTTGAGGGTGGGAGATTTAAGCAGGATAACACATCCGCATCAAGTCCTAAATAGTTGTGATTCGTGTTTTGATTTTGCATTAGGTGGTGGGTATTAATGTTACAAGAGAAATGCTCAGCTCACAGATGGAAAATCTCCCAGGGCCCCCGCGAAGCCTCTTACAAGAGCAGTCATCATCCGACTTTTCAGGGTTCATTGGCCGCCTCACAAATGTATGAAATATTGCCCCGTAAAAGACATGTAAATAAATAAACCTACAATTAGATTTACCCACACACACACTGTTTGCTTCCTTTTTTCAATGAGTATATGCACTTTTATTAGTCAAAAGCAAGTATTGACACACAAGATTTAGAGTCAGAGTTACCACTTGGGTGGTATCCCTTGACTCAGACATGTCGCAGGATTTCCTTTAATGGGCAAATTACAGCCGTTAGTAAATTCTGTCCTACACAGCTGTAGTTAACACCATGTATCTAATAGTAACTCTGACCTTAACCAAGCTTCAGCATGGAAATTTTGTTTCACCTTCATCTCCTGTGTCTGTTTCAAAGCTGAACGTCCAAGGCAAATCCAAGGGCTGAAAACAGGTTATCTTCAATTGTGAGATATTAAATATTCTAGCTGAAAACCTGGCTCCTTTTACTTCCACAGCAAATATCCCACTCACTTCAATACTGCCAAGATTTTTACCATGGAGAATAGCCTGGAATTCAGTTTGTAAAGGTGAAGCAATAAAGAGCCTGAATCAACTCCCACTGAAGTCCATGGACAGACTCCCATTCACAGCAATGGAGTGGATCAGACTCTAAGCCCCTCTTGGCAGAGCTAGGAGCCATGCCCTCACAGATAGTGAAAGAATTGTTGTAAATGCCAGACAGAATTAGGAAGTACAAGAACACCCAGTACTTTATACGGTGTTTTACAAGAAGTTCAAAGCTCTAAACTGGACATAAAGTTAAACAAATTGCAATTAGATTAAGAATCAGTCATTTCAATGTATTAAAAACCCAAGCTAAGTTTTCCTGTAATGCCTGAAGTAGGCAGAGCAGAATAACAATTTACTTAAACGTAAATCTGTAAGAGAGAGAGACAGAAAAACAGACAGAAAATAGAATAATCTCAAGGGAAAGAAAACCAAAGCTGTAAATTAAAGAAGTAACTCTAGCTTTCAGTGATGGCTCTACGGTTTCATCTATGGTTTTGGCTTCTACGTACACTGTAGTGAATCATGCTGTATTGAAAGACAAAAAATGCTCATGACTGGATTAGAAAGAACGATTCATAATTGACATTGCCATGAAAAATGTTTGCAACACAGAATTAGGTTTCCAACCTTGGCCTATTAATTTAATCTAAACCACAGAAAAAGCTATCAAGAATATTTCGCACAGATTGGCTTTGCTTGCAAGGGTTTCCCTGTGGCAAAGTAGACTCTGCTGTTGTGTTATTTTGTGGGACCCGCCCTTTCATGATACGGGTAGGACTGTATTCAAACCTGACCAAGCAAGCGGCCACATGCTTGGAATTTGCTTCTTGCTTTTTATCCTACTCTCCGTAACAAGTTAATTGCTTTGAAACAATGCATTATAGACAGCAATGGCTCCAGTATGCAGTTCAGACATGATAGCAATGAAATGAAAAGGAGAAAAGACATGTGGAAGGAGGAAGGATTGAAGAAAGGCAGGGGCAAAATACTGCGAGTACCAAGTCTATCATTTGTATCTTATTAGGAAATACACGATCCCTATGAAGATCTAACGTGTATGTGCAAAGCATGCTTCTTCCGGAACATGCTGTAAACAGCAAGCGAACTCTTCCAGCTGGGATCAGCGTGCTGGTTAAAGACCACAGAGGGACCATAAACTCAAAGCAGCCTGTAGGACGGGGAAAGCAGAGATCCCACTCACTTCATCTGCACCGAACAGCAGTATGACCCACGCAGAGCTCTCTGCAGAAAGACCGGTGGAAGGCGATCGCATCAGATGTGAAGGCAGAGCAAAGATGCAGTACGAGAGGATTTTTTAGGGCTAGCAGCATAGGTAGCGGTTAGGCTGTCGGTCCTCACATCAGTTTGGGAACTATTCGTAGAATCACAGAATATCTCAAGTCGGAAGGGACCCACAAGGATCATTGAGTCCAACTCCCTGCTCCTCACAGGACTACCTAAAACTAAATGGCATGACTAAGAGCATTGTCCAGATGCTCCTTGAATTCTGACAGGGTTGGTGCCCTGACCACTTCCCTGGGGAGCCTGTATCAGTGACCCGCCACCCTCTCAGTGAAGCACTTTTTCCTAATGTCCAATCTGAACTTCCCCTGACATACTGCAACAAAAGAGGAGGCTGTGAATACAATCTAGAGGTTTGTTTTATTGTTTCACCCTTGTTGCTGGTAGCTTGGTTTCCCGTTTTGTAATCAAGCACGTGGCCCTTTGCTCCATTAGATTAAAAGGACATGTTCTTCCTGTTAAGCTCATCCAACATTTTAAAGCCAGTGTTGGTCAACCTGTAATTTGGATACTTTCACTTTCCTTAAAGGTAAGAAGAAGTGCATATAGAAGCACCACTGCAAAGAAAACTTTTGAGAGCCTGAAGCACGTAACAAGCGTAGAAACCCAGGAACCCAGTACATCACCCCCTCAGCTGAGAAATTCAAACAAATGCCCGGCTCTGTCAAGTACCACAACATACACAGAAGTCTCCTCTAGCACATTTTCAGCAGCAGCCCTGGTTAAGGCAAGGGACAACTTTGTACCTTGGTTCTCCTTGTTGACTCCCTAGGGGAAGAAGGACACAAGCCCAGTTTCCCATGAAAGAGATGATAGTACACACTGGTACCCAGAGTGAGATAGATGTAGGCGGCCAAGAATCCCATCTGAAGAAACCACTGAAGGACAAAAAATGAAAAATGTAGAACTCCATAAAAGGAATGTACCACACTAACAAAGTCAAGCAGAAAGGGCATAGGGGAAATTCAGACAGCTAAGAAGGAATCTGAAAAGTACATGTTTGGAGAGGTTAAAAAAGGAAAGAAAAAGCGTGAGCCAGTCTTCAATTAGATATAAATATTGAAAACATTTCCTTTTCCCAGTGACAAAACAATTTTCAAGAAACATGTTAGTCTAACAATTTTGAATTAAAAACAAGACTTTCAATTACAACTATTTGAAATTCCAACCTCTGGACCTGAAAGAGAGTCCGAATGCATTTTGTGTTCATCTTTCAGAACGCTGATATCCAGCGAAGGCAAGGAAGGGTACTCTCTCATCTGCTAAGTGCACTTGGCAAAAACAAATGAAGACACAAAATAAAACAGTAAACTCCTCCCTGTGCATAATGGAAGAGGAAACGGTGAAGGAATAAGTTGTTTATGTGGGGACCTGCATCTTTTGAGCAGCAATCTCACAGCTGTTGTACTCACTGCTTATATTTGAGACTAACCTCTGCTGTGGCCGTGGTGGATTGCATATGGGGCTCATCATTAGACTTCTAGGCTGGGGATTTCCAGGCATTCAGCCTGCGGCACAGTTCATCTGCCTCTGAGGTAAACGAGAGCTTTAGTATTTAATTCCATAGCAGCAGAGAGAAATCATGAGCGTTTTTAAATCACCACCCCCTACTACAAAACAAGACCAGAAACAGCCTCTGATAACTGCTCTAAAAAACTGCAGAAAAAAGATGTCTGCATAAAACCACCCAGAAAGACTGGTCCAGGGTTCAGACTATTTCTTTGCTGAAATGGATGTCTAATCTGTCTTTAGCAGCTCTGGAAGGACATTTCTATAGACCTTCCAGACTTCCAGCACTATCTACAGTGGGATCTTATTATCAGACGTGGCTGGGAGAAATGAAAATGATGAAAAAATATGAAATGCAATAGAGAGGAAATAAATGTGAGCTATGCAGGCTCTCCCCACCTGTAGTTCCTACACATTATTTAGGTTTGAAATAGACCGAATTGCTGGCTATCTGGACATACTGACTGAGCATCTGCTGAACAACCAACAATATATCTGGAAGAAAGATTTATCTGAAGGATGCTGATTTTAAATTGTATTGGCCAACTTTGCTGCTTTTACATATAGGGAAGGGAAAAGGGAAGAGGAAGACTGTGCTTTACATGAACACCCCATCGTACAGAATTGTTTTCTTAGGTCAAAACCAAAAGGAAATGAGGATAGATCCCAGCATCGATACCCGTTCTGTAGCTCTTTTCAGCCGTACATATTTTATCAGTCCTATTTTCAAAACATACTTTTCCCATAACTGATGGGGCAGAATGTCTTTTTAATTAATTAGGGGTAAGAAAGTAAACGCTAGGATGCTGTTATCAAAAGCAGTCACAGCCGATTTAGTTTTGCTGGAATGGAAGTCAATGGAGATTTCAACACTGACTGCAGACACAGCGGAATTCAATTAATGGCAAGGACTTTTGAACAGTACATGAAATACATTCAATAGCACCCACCCTCCTTCGTGAGCATTCGTACAGCAGTTAGCGGAGCTAACAGCAGAGTACGGTGCTACTCACGGTAGCACAGCCTGGCTCTGAGTAAATAATACTAAACAATAATTCTTGGTTAAGAATTCATTATACAGATGGTTCCAAATGAAAAAGG
>NW_009258671.1:3275071-3295577 GCF_000687185.1 Egretta garzetta | reverse complement strand
GAAAGAGAAAGAAGTCTCTAAAACATAGCCATTTACAGTTGTGCACTGTTAAAATCACACCTAGTGAAACTGCGTGAGTTAAAGCAAATAATAATAATAATAATCTGAATTAAACGAAATAAAATTTGTCAGAATGGAAAGAAAACAAATCCAAAGCCTTGACAGCAACATAAAACCAGAATTCTGCCCATTCCCTTCATGATGGCTTTTCTATTGAGCTTCGTTCTGACCTTTTATTACTTTCCCAACATTGAAGAATATTGCTTTTCAAAATTCTTCATGTCTTTCTTTGCTACCCCTGCCATTATTCCTGCTCCTATTGTTAAGAGCTGTTAGCCACTGTTGTGCCAAGGTGCACAGTAGTGTTGTGCCTTAAAAAAGAGGCAAGAACATAAGTACTTTTTGATGGGGGGAAAAAAAAAAATTGAAATGTTTCCCACTCTTCCTTCTAGAGACCAAAGCCACATTTTGGTATAAAATTAAATGATAAAGTAACTAAATGAATAAATAATAGTTTAATAAATATACTGGGAGATTGAAAAGCATGAAATCAATTTCCTGCTGGAAGGGAGGGAAAAAAAGACACTTTTATATGACTTGACTGAACCTAAATAGACATTGTCCTGATCCTGTAATTGTTCCATGCTCAGAACATCTATTGAATTCAATGGGAGCTCCAAAACCAGATCAATTAGAGGATCAGAGTTGTTTGGGAAAGGCCTGCCCATCACTTCAAGAAAACAAAGCAGACAGACATTGAAAAAGAATGTAAGCCCATAACTAGTCTGCAAGATTAAACAAATGAGGCTATGGAAATCCTACAGACCTTACAGAAGCACATAGGCACACGCAATCCTAATGATGCCTCTTAAAACCAGGCCTTGCTCACAGAGAAGAAGGGCTTTGTCACTAACTTGAGTGTGAGTATGAACTTTAGTACGAGTATGACCAAACTTCAGGAGGAAAAGTCAAAGCGCTGACAGTTAAGTTAGGGATACGAATTTAATTTGCGCTATATGTTTAAAACCTCCTGGATCATCATACAGCCCAGCAGCTCTTTTCACCAGCAGAAGGCCTGTCAGAGTACAATTTTGCCCTTAAGCAGAGGCGAAACTCTGGCTCCAGTCCAGAGCAGCTAAGACCAACACACAAACAAAGTCTGCTTCCAGGCTTGCAGCTGGATCCTAGTGGACAAACCCCCGTGCTGCTGTGGAGCCCTGCTGATTTTAGTCCTGCAAAAGCAGAGAGACCCAACTGCAAGATTTGGATCCTTAATTCCTAAGAAATACTCTAAGAGCTATTTTAAAATGAGGTTCATAAAGGAGAATTTATAAAAATATTTAGTTTAGCTTTTTTTTCCTGTTGTTTACAAATGGCATTTAAACACACAATCATTAATCCCTTATCAGAATTTCCAATGCTGCACAGTTAGTTTTGTGGATCGATGTTACATGGTAGGACAGTCTCATAAAGTCTCACTTAGTTTTTTGTTAAGGTCTCAGAGGAACAGTGCTCATACTTCAGTACAACAGTAAGCAGCCTGATGTAGGATATTGAGTCTTTAACCCATTTTACTGGGCTCTAACTTAAGCAGTCAAGATCCCAATTTGCTTTACAATGACAGCTGATTCTGCAAACATATAAGTCTAATAATAAAAGAGAACAATGATATTTAGCATATTGAGGCTTTTCTTCAAATGGCAGTACAAGTCATCAAGTAGTTCAAAGCTATTTCAACTCCAAGTAGTAAATTCGCACCATGAAGAGTATCAGCAGTTCAGCTACACCCCCCAATCCTCACAACCATAAAAAACAGATTTCAAAAGGACTTCAATGGGTTGTACAAAGAGTCATACGCAGTAGAAAAAAGGCCCATCCGTTCCCTTCTCTGGCAATAATCAGGAACAGATACCCAGGGAGAGACTACAGAAGAGTCAGATATAGAGTGATTCTTCCTCCAGTATATCCTCCCAGCTCCTTGCAAGCTATAGCTCACAGACTTCCCAAGTATCCCAAGACGGAGCCTCCAGGCTGTATCTACATCTTTGTATTCAACAACCGCGATGGACTTTTCTTCCATCCACTTGCCTGATTGCTTTCTAACACAGTTATACTTTAGACCATCCATAACCTCCCATGGCAGAGAGTTTCGCACTTGTATAAAAAAATGCCAGTCCATACTTGGCCCCAAAGTGGATCCAACAATACCTGTGCCATTCGAGACAGAATAAACCCCCACAGTGGGGTTTCCTCCAATGCCTTTGCCTTGCGTGCCAACACAAAGCAGGCATCCACAGCTCCTGCTGGGCAGCTCCAACCACTAGCTCCGGTCTTGGTATATTCCCCATATACCACTAAGCTGCAGTGAGGGCAGTGATGTAGCACACACCAAGCCAGTTCGCATACACAGGACAGCTGCCTTCTCCAAGAAGCAAATTCTACAAGCAGAATCCATGGGTTTATCCAACTGACTGACAAACAGAAAATTCCCTCCTCCAGCTACTTTAGACATTGCAGTTGGAAAAAAAAAAAAAAAAACAAACCAAACAACTGAGGTATTTAAAAGAGATGCTGCAGTTCCACAATCACTTCCATAGGATCATAGAAAAATTCAGGTTCTGAGGGACCTCAGGAGGCTTCTGGTCAAACCTGCTCAAAGCGGGGCCAACTGCGATCAAAGCAGGGTCAGCCAGCAGCCAACGCAAAAGCCAGCATCTGCTAAAAGAGTTTTCTCTTTCTCCCCCTGCCCCTCAGCCCGATGTTCCTGCTACATGATTAGGACAGCTGCTGATGCTTATGTGACAGGCTGTGTCATTAAAAAAACAGCTAAACATCAGTTTTCAGCCAGATCAGTCCCATGCTCTGGCTCCCCACACAACTGCCAAGCACTAGAAAGGATGCATGACCACCCTATACTGCAACGTCCCATCCTGGTGCCACTTTAAAGTGGTTACACAGGTACAGTTTGAATCTTTCACTTTTAGTCCATTGATTCTAACATGGATTAGCAGTTAGCAAAATACCTTCATTACTTTGTAGAAACCTTACAGCTTCCCAGTAAAAACTCAGGCCCCCAGACAACGAATTCAAGCCTACTGAGAACCACTTGCTTTTCCCACCTACCATTCACAGGCGCTTTGAAGTAGTCCACAACCATTCAGCATTCATTGAAAAGGCTGGGAAAAGGGCTCCTGTAACAAGATTGTACCTTGCTGAAATAAAAGAATTGGCAGAACTTCCCATCAAATCCTCTGTGGACTGAGCCCCCTCTTTTAAAAACAATGTTTGCCAGTGGTGCTAGTTCTGATTATTCTCTCTTAAAACATACAAATTGGAAAGAATCTCTTTCCTCTTACTCCCATACTCAGAAGCGTGGGATACGTTTACGTGACATTCTGAAAAAAATACTTTGCAGTTCATAGAGGGCATTAATGCAAAAAGGTAAATGGGTAAATGATCATTTGCTCATATTTACCTCTTTCCTTAACATGAGACACACAGTTAAATGGCATACAATGTATTTAAAATTAAAACACTTTTTCAAGAAATATAAAAAGATCCAGACACTCTGTAACATATAATTAACTTGAGAAACTAGCTAAAAGAGCTTGGCAGGACTCGAAAAGATTAATGCGTGTGTGGATGAAAACATTCGTATCTGCATTCAAAATAAAGTCTCCTCCTACAAGTTAAGTTAGACCATACATGTCAAGCTGTGGAGTCTCTACTCCACAAAGGCGCTGCTGAAAAGCCCGGTACCGCTCGCCATCAGTCGCAGGGCGCCTGTGTGAGCAGATGCAGGGCAGCCCCTGGTCCTTCAGCCCTTGCAGGGAGCAGAGAGCGAGCGTGCCAGCCCAGCTCTGGCAAGTGAGGAGCAGCTTCAGGGTGCCCAACTGAGGTGTGGGTGCTAGAGTTCACAGGGAGAAAATCTGTGTGGAGAAAATCTGCACAACCACTTTTACCTGTTTGGTGCCTAATCCTCAGCGGTGCCTAGCATGATTGGTGACCCGAGCAACCTGACTTAACTTTAAAATAGGCTCTAACTTCAAAGCTGGCCTTGTTTTTAGTGTGGGGTTGAGCCGTATGCCCTCCACAGGTCCCTAAAATATTCTGTGATTCTATGAGCATCAAGAAGCCAACAAAAAAAGCATTATTAAAACCAAGAAACAGAATGCACTATACATGTTGAAGCAAGGTAATAGAAGATTAATGACTGAAATGTTTGTGACTCACTATTGTATTTCCACCAAAATTCTTATTTCCAGAAGAGGCATAATCTTGGGAAAAGTTCACAGGTGTTCACAGATATGTTACAGAGACATAGCACAGGAGAGACAACGATCGCACAAGCCAACTTTGTCGCTCTTAAAAGCAAGTAACATTCACTGAGAAGTAAAAAAGAATAACCTTTATTGTTTAAATAAGCATATTGGACAACAATTATTTTCAATACTACCAGACACAGAGCAGTGGAAGAATAAAAATTTATCTAAAAAGGAAGCAGCTTCTCTTCTCCCCTCTCCTATCACCACAGAGTAATGGTATGAATTTCGTTTCCAATCCAAAAAGAGAAGAGCAAAACTGCTGCAAAAAAACAGAGTTGGGGTTTTATTTCCCTCAGTTTGTATCCACCTTGATGAGTGGATTACAAGCCAAAGCAAACCAAGCCTACGGCTAATCAAAATGCAATGGAATTGCAATATAGCTAACCATCACTGCTGCTCCTCTCACTTCTTTTTGTTCTGCACTGAAGATAAGATTAAGTGCAGGTGAGAAAGGGGAAAAAAATCCCTAACTTGTGACTATTTAAAGTATTAACTTCCAGCAGAGCATCTTGATTTATATTACCATCAGCAAGAGGGGGGATGAAAAAGAGGGGGGAAGAAAAAAATGGAAGCAGAGTATCAGAAGTAAAAATCCGGCATGCAATTGGGCCATCCAAAGTGGTAATCAAATACTTTAGATTTGAAATTATTAGTAATTATTGTGCATGTTTCTGGGGAAAAAAAGCACATAAAAATAGTAAAAATAATTTCTCAGAGTATTAGTTCAGATCAATAGTTGCACACTATCTGTAGCAGGCTAGACCTCAGCTGAAAGACCAGAATGAGGAAAACATGAGGTGTATGTGGCACAAGAAGAGGTCACCACAGAAGAAGACACAATGAGGTGTAGGCTGGTTAGGTGAGGAGGCTGATACATCAAAATGGGCGCAATAGAAACACATAACATCAACGGTGGTCCAGGGAAGTTTTTCCAGCCCTTACCAGAGTAACGCTCAAAGTCCTTCAAAAATCTGATGCTTCATTCCTTTCTTTGGAGAAATACTACAAAATTTTAATTATCTGTCATCATCTTGAAGTAAATAAGGCAGGATGTTTAGAAAATAATAATAGGCTTGACTGTTTTCACAGCTACAAGTGTTTTCCTTTAATCTGCCTTACAAATTGGGCCCTTGGTCTGAGAGCCCATATTAAACTCATCTGAACACAGTGGCATCTACTGTAAAGCAGCATGTGCTTTTGGAAGAGCAGAAGCGAACACTGGCCAAAAAATTGAGCACCCATCTTCCCCACAGGCTCCATCATTGTCCACCTCCAACCTACTCGCCTTACTCCAGCTCCACTGAGCTCTGCATGCAGCTCAAGTCCTCCCATGACTACAAGGATGAGGAGCAAAGAAGCTGTGAGGAGAAGGCTACAACTCTTCCAGGCCCCTTGGTTTAATCAACGAAGAGATGTCCCCTTCGTCCGCTGCTCTGACATGAGTCCCACACACGCTGCTTGCTTCCAGCCCCACTGCTCTTGCTACCACCACAGCCGACACTGGGCATCCCCTGGCACCTCTCAGTGAGACAAATGTGGAGGCCATGGCTACCAATACTTTTTCCCCCCGACATTAAATTCTGAAGCAGACATCACTTTGCATTCAAGCCAAGCAACAGCACATTTACTGCAGGTCAGATTATTGTTCCCCAGCTAAGAAACACAAGGGCTTGGATGCAGGTTTCCTTCCCTCAAACCTTTCCGCCATTTTGGAAAGGGCTGTGGGTCCAGCACAGTCCTGTCAACAGGGCCACACACAAAACACAGCATGTTCCTGTATGAACAAAAGGAGTACGAAGCTTTGAAAATAGTCATTAAATTATTAGACTTTAAATAAAAAGGAAGTGCGTTGTTTTTCTCCACTCATGACTTACTAAAAAATGAATCTGAACACCACTTACCCACTGGTGACGCATGCTGGCCTAAACACGTTTTTGTGTGAGAGATGACAAAGAGATCCAAGAGCAGCAGACCTTCCCCATGACCTTTCTTTACGTGCGGTTTAGGAACAACCAGCACGCAATCCTGCAGCTACGCAGGTGGGGGTCCGAGGCAAGGAAATTGTTGTTGCCAGCGTTATTGTCAAGCCAGCTGCCACCACGGAGAACTCGGATAAAATGCAAGCGCTGTCACCTTCATAGCAACCCAGTGGTGACCCGCACACCAAATGCTCTCAGGATGGACGCAGAACAGAGCGTACACCAAGTGCCTTCCCCCGGGCATTTGCCACCATTCACTCGCTATGCCGCTGTGTGTCACGACCATCTGCGTGGTGCAAAGTAAAAGGTAAAATAGGAAATTACAGCAGTTGTCCACATTCTGCCGAAGTACAGCATCATGAAATATTCTGCGTGATGGCAAAGAAAGGGTGAACAAGGTTCCGAAAGATATGCAAGTCCATAATAAAGTTCCAGTCCGTGAGCTGTCCCACAGATTCAAAGGTGACTACTTACATACTGGAAGTTGAGCATCTGTCTCTGCTTGACTGTTATCTGCGCCAACAACCCAGTGAAACCTGGTATATGAAAATCTGCCATGTGGTGTACTGGAGCCATATGTGGTCAAGACTTGTTAGGAACTGCTAAGTTTCAGTGACGTGTAATATGCACACTTAGTATTTCATCCTCTTTCAAAAATAAATTCTTTTTAGCTCTCCCTTATTTAGTAACAATCAGTGCTTATGCTAAATTTAAGTCAGACCAGAAAAAACAGACTATCTATTAGCCAAATTTTACTTTTAATGGTAAACTTATTGACTTGAAAATTTACCAAGAGCCTTGAACTGCAGCAACATGGCTCATTTGCTTCGGTTTGTGTGGTACCTTTCAAGTGATACAACTTTTGGGTTTGGTTTTTTTTTTTAAGTAAGGCTCATTAAATCATTATGAAATATAATTACATAGTACCAAAAAGCTCTTTACCGACCATAAGGTATCCACAGCGGTGTTAAATATTTTATCTTATTGTCAGCTTACTAAAAAGAGATTTTAACCTTTAGCTGATCTATACTCACATTTGTTTGTTATCCACTGTGGTGCATCTCAAGGAGCCAGGGTTTCCCTGTGCACTGCTTTCCTTTCTAAGCAACACGCTTCAGATGCCACCTTAGCTCCTCTGCTGTTTTCAGTGGGATTAACGTGTGAAGCTATTCTAATATCCTCCAAAGTCAACAGCCAACACAGAGGGACATGAGCCCCATCACTTTAAGGCTTTAGCGCCAACATTTTTACCGTGTTTTTTTGTTTTAATTGGGTATTTTGGTTTAAATCCTACTTTCTGACTGATGAATTTTTCGATTAATGCAACTCATTTTCAGCTTGGTATTTTGCCTAGTTCCCTTCAAATTGAAGCAATTATAGAAAAAATTAAGTGCTCCAATAATTTTAAAGCTCTCTACACTCGGCAATATTATCAGTGTACTTCACTTTTTTTTTTAAAGGTGCAAGCTCTTCAGGAGTGCTTACTATTCAAGCACACACAGTCTATGAACTGATTAAATATTATCAGACAATTTAAAATCTTTACGAAAGCTTTGGCTTTCCAACACTGAGAGCAAATGCTGTGCTAAACTCAGATGATGCTATGACATGGTACGCTCCAAACAAAAGAAATAGCAAAATTATTTTCAAACAAAGACAATCTCGGGCTTTATATACACAACAGCAGAGAAAACAGCCTCTTCACAATTGAAGGGTGAACTCTTTCTTCTTGTATCATGAGCCAGAGAACTTAGGCCAAAGTCCTGCCAGACATTTGTGTAGACCGCTGCATGCAAAGCCTCATTGACTTCCATGCTGCTATGGGAGTGCCAGTAAAGGTCCTCCTCTTGCAAAACAATTTGTATGACCAGGGCTTTAATGAACACGTATTTCACGTGGAAGAGAAACCTGCTGCAGGTAGACAGAAACACTCATCTGAGGGGGCTGCAGAGGTTTGAAATGGCTACCGTCTTCACAGTACAGCAGTCAGACTTCTGCCACTCTTCTTATGTCAGGAGTTCATAGGTATGATTAAAGGAGCTCCAGAGCAGGAAGTTATCTCATCTTGCACACTTAAGTGCTATCTTAAAGAGTCCACTTTTACAAATCTACTGCACTTAATCATAATTTTAGTGCTCTTTTCATGTACGGTTTTCAGAGTAGATATAAAGGTGATAAACCCTACACACGGAAACCATATTATTTCTTTCTAATAGATGAAACTGAGGCAAAGAGAGTTTGTTTTGGCTAGTATGATTAAAAGAATAAAACCCAAAGAAATACACAGAACATAGATCAATTAAATCGATGCTTTCAGTGCAAGGTTTGGCTTCTTCCCATATGTTATAATGCATTTATAATTTCAAAAAATACTGTATTACTTATGATGGTACATGGCTACTGAAAAATAGGCTTACTGCATCCTCTAACTTACCTGTACTAGAACTATCCTGCACACAATTTTTTAAACCACTCAACTTAAAAACAGTAACATAACTACAATATGACAGGCTCCTGCCAGTGCCAAACATCTATTATTCCTTGCTTAAAGAAAGGAAAAAAAGCAACACAGGTTATCTCTCTTTTTTTTTTTTTTTTTTGTCCTGTTAAATACCACAAGAGCAGTTTGTAGGCTCAAGGGTAAGTTTTTGATTGCTCAACAAATGCCATTACATTCCACACAGATTTCTCCTGATTGACCTAAAAAGCAATCCCCTGGAGATGGGGCAAAGGCTGATCGGCCTAATCAGTTTTTTGTCCCACATGCCACAATTTTTTCCCCAAATACCACAAGAACACCATGCTATTGCAGTGTGTGAGAATAACCTCAACGGTTCCATGATTCTATGATGATACGTACTGTCAGGCAGACGAAGTTTGCAGAGGTAACTTCTGACCCTACCCACAGGCATGTCTGAATATGAATTCTCCAAATTTAAATCCACCACCTCTTGCCTAATCCAAAATACTTTTAAAACCAGCACCTCAACTGTTGAACAAATTCTTTTTACCATGTATTTCAATAAATACTTAATGAATAACCTGTGACAAGGAAAGAAAAAAGGATGGCAAGAGAGGAAGGAAGAGATTACAAATCAGCATTTACAGCGACGTATTTTCTGTGTTCTCCCTGTATCCATTTTCAAACCTGTCTTCCCTTCCTTTGCTCTTTGGAGTCATCTTTCAACCTTGACCTTAGCCAAGTGAAAGAGATTAGCTTCAGTGCTACGATAAGCAAGTCTTAGGTCTAAATAGCCCTTCCGCGCACACATGTATTGGCCGTTCATGTTAGTGAATGTCAGACACGGATCAAGGGAGAGTAGACATCACAGTGTAAAGGTCTCACCATGGATCAGCCTGTCAGAATGCTGTAGCGAAATCCGTGTTCTTTCTACAGCCCATGCCAAACGCATGAACTTATGAGTGGTGTCAGGCTTCAGGTGGACAACGCAAACTGGAATCCAAAGGGCCAAACTCTTCTCATATAATCATAGAATCGTTTAGGTTGGAAAAGACCTTTAAGATCATCAAGTCCAACCATTAACCTAACCTTGCCATCCCACCACTAAACCAGGTCCCTCATTTGCAGCAAATCATGAGCTGATCAGTAGAACTGCTCTGGATTGTCCCGTGTCAGGGAGGGTGGACTTTACTGATGATGTCCGCTGGGAAGGAAAGGTACTCAAAGTAATAGTGTCATAGTAAAATCTAGTCAAATCTGTAACATTAATTAAGAGCAGTCCCAGGCCCCACAGCTGCCCCCCAGAGCCCCTCTGGCAGTTTTGTGGTTTCACAAACACAACTTGTCTTTCTTAAGTACTATTTTCTCCTTCTTGATCTATGTAACACCCGCAAAAATATCAGGGAAAACAATGAAACTGACTGTACACTAGGGATGGGGTTATAAAAAAAGCACTTAAGATCAGTCTCATTCTGGTCCCATTGACGTCAGCTATAAAATTCCCATTGCCTTCCTGGAAGCCAAGAGATGCCACTGTGGATCACTTTTGAAAATAGCAATCCAAGAGCAGTCAAATGCAGAAAGATAGAAGACTGACAGATTTTTCTTTCCCCTCCTGTTGCTTCTAATTACAGTTTTCTTTAACTGTACCCCATCATCTGCATGCTATTTCAGGGAGGGGGTCCCCAAGATCGAATGGAGAGGTCAAGGCCCTTTGCAAGTATGCTTAAATTGATGCTGTCTCTCCAACCCAGATTTCTCATTTAGCCTTCAAGTGGAAAGGTGGGTGCATGCACACAGTTTATTTAGTTCACTTCCTATTTTACTCCTGTACTGAGGTGCCCTGTTTGTCGACACTGCAAAAAACTAGTTTTCTCCCTGGCTCCCTTCTGGAACAAACTGTGAGGGCCCTCCAAGAGGAAACCATCTGACAGGAGAGTTCATCCCAGCATGCATGCTACAGAAAGAGTATGTCTACGTGTAATGCCAGATTTGGCTCCTTTGATCTTTCTGGCAGACCTCTCATCCTCTAACACTGCAAACCAACAGCGGAACATGAAACACCCAACCCAATGGTATGTTACAGAAAAATCACCCACCACCACTACCACTCTGCCATGCTATCTGCTCAATATTTCTGGCATTTTGAATTGCCAGAATTCAAAACGTGCCATAAAACCATACCGGGGACACCACAAGGACCAAGAAAAAATCCAGGCCCAGAGCTTTGCAATATGGAGGTGGCTAGTTCAATGCAGAGGGCGTTAGCCCTAAGCATAATGGACCTGCGCCAACCCACGAAGCCAGTGTCAGGTGCTCTGCCTGGTACAGCCCACGCTGGAGCGCAGATGCAGTCGGGTGAGGAAGGAGCTGCAGTCTTGATATGGCAAGGTCTAGTCAATAATTACAGGTGCTGGTAAGAGGAACACAGTGACAGCCAAGTTTAAAACAGGAAAAAATATTTCTTAACCGCACACATAAAATAGTGGCCCAAGTAGGTACTGAGCATTTTAATTGGTATTGTTGATAAAGGACTTCTTATTTATCCCTCCATCCCTCCCACAACCAGAAAGGCAAAGAGCTTTACAAATGAAGCTATTTTTCAGGTTTTTTCACTAGCCATCACATCCTCTTCATGAGCCTTCAGCTACCTCAAATGGCAGCTCTCAGACACTAACAGCGTGAAAACACAACGACATACAGACACACACTCTAAACCTACGAACTAGCATTTTAAGAAGGAAGGAAAAGGGAGGGTTACATTTTAAAATGCCACACTTGTGCCTTGATTGGACCCGATTATGAAGAGGAGATAAAGACAATGAAGGAACAAATGCAAGAACTTCAAACAGGAGTGGAGTAGAAGAAATTAAGCCTGAGGTCTGGATCCCCTGAACCGCAGAGTTGTGCAGCACTTGAGTCTAGCCAGGACCACAGACGTGCTCAGTAATGAAAAACAAAAAAAAAAGATTGCAAGTGCCAGTGTCAATGGATGCCTTCTGCAATAAACAAGTCAAATCCCAAGGGTCAAAGAATCTGTAGGTAATATTCACATTAATTTTCTTGCACTATTTAAAACACACACCTGCTTTTGCAAGACCAAGATGCTTCTTTGCCTTCAGAAACACAATTCTTTGGGCCAAAGCATCCAGAACATGCCTGGTTTTCGGAAGCTTTTTTAAGTGTAATTAACAGCTGACGTTAAGGACTGACATCTAAGTCAGCTCTTAATGTTGGCTTTTTAATTTACTGTCACAGAGCTTACTTAGATGAGACAAATCTTTCTTCCTTAGTTCATGTGTATGCACCAATTAGAAGATGCACAGACCTGGAATTCACCATAATGTGGAGAGTTCCCGCTGAAGCTGAGTGCAGCGTGGAATGACACAGGCAGGACTGCAGCTACTGTCACTACCAATCTCTGTAATCAGCTAACTGATCAGAGCATCTTCCACATTGCCCTGCAGTTTCTCATGGGTTCTCTCTCATGCTCACAATAAAAATATGGATAAGAAAATCATTGCTCATCTTTGGGAACATAAAGGACTAACTTTATCCAGGCCAAATCTTTTCCCATACTGACAGCTCAGACTTGATTTATTCATCACTAGACCACTGAACTCCAAAACAAACCAAGGGCTAAAAAAATCTTCGTAGTAAGTACTTTTGGAATACACTTCACCTCTTCTCTCTCTCTCTCCCCTCCCTTCCCTTAAAAACAGGTAAAAGAATGCTTGGAGAGATCACACATTATTTACATGCAGCAATATTTTATAGAATTTTTCAAGGTGTTAATTGAAAGTTTTAATGAATGTTAATCATCTGTCATTTCCATTGGCAATCTCCGCTCTGCCATATGCTTAACTTTTACACCTGTACAGATTTTCCAACCGGTTCTTTTAAATTGTTTTACTTTTTCAGTGTAGTATTAGTATTAATATTTAGGAAACAAGCCAGCTGCAACCAAGACTACAATTGTCTGCAGTTTATTTACTACATATAATCCCTAGTCCTGGTGAAGTAGAGAAATACATCATCACTGTACTAGCACTAGTTTTGAAATATTTGTATTAATCCAGTACTTAAAGGAGATGCTGGACTGACACCCAAAGTACTACCCAACAGGGTAGGAACAGCACTGATAAGATCTGCATAAGCCTCCCAATATATTGTCCCAATTTTTGTCCCTTGCCTTCCTCCTCACTCTCACTCTAGATCACCAGGCAATCGATGCAAACTCCAGTGGTCGTGTTTCAGTTCTGTTCTTTTTAAGTGACATAGAGATTTGTTTCTGAAGGGACTGGACTGAGGAAGCACAAGCATGCAAGTTATGAGTTCTATTTTTGACTTGACTGCAAATATTCTGTGTGAACCAAGTCACCCTCAGCACACATGGCACACATTTAAGATGGACATACCTACCAGGCTCCTCAGCTTTTATACAGGGCTCTATTTCCCTCTGCTCCCCTCTAAAATAGGGCTCTCATCCCCTCTAAAACAGTCTGGTCTTCATAACAGCACTTTTTCCTGTACGTTTTCATCAGCAGTAATATAACAGTAATATTGACCATTGAGATTTAGTATTAAAATAACACAGAGATGAACGAATGTAGCTCTAAACTCTTGTCTTTGCTTTTTCATCCATCACTACAAAATCATTTCAGTGCTAAGACGAATCAGTAAGATCAGAGCGGTGCCACTGTTGCGCAATGGGCAAAAGTGAGAAAATGGTGAAAAGCAAGTTTAGGTTTTTGAACTGGGGAACAAGTAACAGGCAGGCTACTGTACATCTTGCTAATTGGGCTGAGGATCAGACGCAACAGAAGTGAAGGAACAGCCTGGCAAGCCCCAACATGACTTCAAGCTTTGCTAGCAATCACCAGAAAAGGAGTGAGGGGAATTTTGGTGTTATTCCTAGGAGTAACTTGCATGTGCACAGAAAATGTTGGAGAAAAACAGGAGAGAAAATTATTTCTGAATAGAGAGTCATATCAGAGACCTGAGTATTTTAGACAGGTAACAAAACCCAGAATATAGACAATGCTTTGTCCACACTGGGAGGTGAAGAGTCCTGCTGGCTGAGCACAGCTCATTTCTGTGGCTCCTGTAAGAAAGGCAACTGGGAAGTAGGAGAGAAGGGTCTCTGCTCCCTGCTCTCCTGATGATACCAGCAACCGAGCAAAGACCAGCAGACAGGGCCAGGTTTAGCGCACTGATGTGGAACACTCCTTTCAAAGGCACAGGCCTTCTGTCAAAGCGGCTGAGCAATGCCCAGTACAGAAATCTGTGCAAATTTGCACCTCTCCCTCAATCGAGTTTTGGGGAAAATTATTCTTCTGATCATTTTACTTAAGCAGAAGGAACAATCTTACGGTGTTACCTTCACTAAAAGCAGTTCATTTTCAGTATTCCTTCGCTCCCAACTCTACTGTATGGAGAACAGGGATATGAGAGGCACAATCTCACCTTTTTCCTTTGGATATCATGCACCCCATGAAGCACCGCAAGGTGATAGATCTTCTGTGTGGGAGGAACACACAACCTGAGAGGCTTTGTGGCCCCTTTTAATCGTGTACTCCAAGAAGTTCCAGGGTTGCAAATACCCATGAACTTTCTCTATTGTCTTGGAATACCTGGTGCTTTCCTTACAGCCTCAATGCCTTTGATCGTATGAAAATTTCAGCTTATGTTTTTCAAAGCGCTGAAATTTACTGTTTTAAAGACCCTGAACTACAAAGGCTGAGAACTAAGGCTAATAAAAAGGAAATCCGTATCTATTACTTTTAAAACCCCGCGAGGCATGAGGGTTCTGATAGCAGACTTTTTAACACTATGTATGGACAGAAATACCATGCAAATGGTTTGGGACAGAAAAAGGGCAGAGAGAACACCAAGAGAACAAAGCCTAAAGCAGGGTCAGCTAACTGGAAAGCCTGGCTTTCCTCTGCTGAACTGAGTCAGAAGTAAAAACCCACAACCTTTCCTTCTGTAAAATGGAATACAGCAGGCAACCCAGCGAAACCCCTTTAAGATCTATTCATTCAAACCACTGCTTCTCTAGCATAATAATTAATAATGGTAACACAGTCCCTGAGAAGCCTTGAATTGATATCTGGTATCAAGGTACTCTGTTAGGCCAGACACTACCATGGAGGTAGAGGGATTAGTACAGGAGAAGAAAACTCTCCTCTTACCGTCCCTTGTGAGCCCAGGTAATGTACAATGCTCATTTTCTATGTACCCTAGTTTCTATTTAAACAGCTGTTCACTGAAGAAAGACTGTTTAAAATAATTTAGAAAGGTAAAGCTACCTATCGCAAATGCTAAATAGAACTGCTAGGAATTTCCTAGAAATTTCGCTAAACGGTAGGAAGGAAGCTCTTTATTTTCCACATCATAACCCTAATAACACTACCAAAAACCATGCTCATTGCACTACTGCATATTTTACAATATGAATCTAGATTGCTGAAAGGAAAAACAGCAAGAGCTGCCGAATACTCTGGAGGATGCAGGTGTCACACACACAGCACTGGGGCCTGAACCGGGATGGATGAAAGGGCACGTTCTACTCACTTTCCAGAAGCAGCTTCCAGACTATCAAAAGCAGAAATGAAGTTGCATTTTGCCCAAATGTAAATGGTGTTCATGAGAACAAGAAAACCTCCGAAGTTAGCCTTATATATAGCATACTCATGAATCTGAAAGGGGTATTTTGACATCTTGGGTTTCTGAGCATTGTTTATGTTCCTGTTCCATCCATTTGCAATGGGAAAAAATATGTTCTCACTGGTCTCAGATGCTGATGTCCAACTAGTAAGGTGGACCAACAACATAAGCACCGTAAGCATGCAGCAGGGACCAAGCTAATGATCTTTGATGCATATATTGGTTTGGGTTTTACGCTGGAGCTTTCAGGGTACAGCAAGGAGGAAAGGGAGCAGCAGAAAAGTGCCAGGGCTGGAGCGAGAGCTGGGGAGGAGAGGGACTAGGAGAGAACACGGAAGGAAAGCTCAAGATTCAAAGGAGATAATAAGAATAAACTTCAGCATGGAGCTGAGGGGTAGCCTGTATCTCAGCCTCATACCTGCTGTCTTTCTTTCCTGTCCCCCATCCCATGTATGCAACAGGAACACAAGCAACTAAGACGGAAAGGTAGCTTTGCTCCACTGGACATAAAGCCACCATGCGACACATCCAGTAATGTTTGCTCTCAAAGCCAATATTCCCTCTACAATGATTACTCTTACTTTACATTACTACATCTACATAGATTTTTACTACCCTACACATAGATGAGGACTCCACTGCACTACATCTTATATAAAAGAAAAAAGAAATATTTTGCTTCTATGCATCAGACTTAAAAATCATGAACTGTCAATTGCTACACAAGCAAAGGGAACAAGTAACAGCCACGGCACGCTGCAAAATACATGTATTTATAAACAAATCTACCATTCTCAAGTCACCTGTGAAAAATTCTCATAAAAACTGGTCATCTCTTTTGAAAAGAAAGGCAACAAAATGTTTGTATTTTAGATGCTACTCTGCTAAGAGCTGGACAGTCAGTTTTGGACCAAAGGATAGCATGTTTCTACTTCACTTAGGCCACAGCAAAAGCCTTCCTAACTCTCTGTTGTATCTTCAGGGCATGTATGTATGAATGCTGCCTAAAGGTGAACTTGAAGAATTAGTGGAAAAAAGTAAATATAAATAATCCTTAGGATTTTGAACTCATTTTCTACTAACAATTTGTCTCCCAACTGTACTTTGCCAAAACATCCTCCTGTGTTAAGTCTATGATGGGGAAAAAACATTTCCACCTTACGTTATATCAAGACTTTTATTTAAGTATTTTGATAAGCATTGGCTTTTCATCAAGTATTACAACATTTGCAAAAAAACTTGACTCAGTAAGTCACTTGATATCCTTCGTATGTATTGTGTATATTCAGGCTCAAGGAACCACTGCTGCCCATGGTGAGCCGGGCTCCTGAGACAAGGACCTCACCAGACTCACAGCTTTTTTGTAACCTGCACAACCTTGTAGCGCTTCCCTAAACATGGAAAGGGATGAAAGGCTGACATTCCCTATGTCTTCCTGAAGATACATGAGGGCTTCCTCCCCAAAGGAAATGCATCTGCAAAAGATGCCACAAGATACTGGATTTTGCCTGTCTGGTGTTTTCATGCACAGGGACTGGCACCTAGAAATATTTTTATGGTCCCCAAACTGGAAGACACTTCATAAAAATGATCCCTTAACAGCTTCTGCACAAGGAAGAAAATCCTTATACCTCCTTGACTTTACTGCAGTTTGGCCCCAAAAGAAACCCCGTTTTCTCACAAGAGCAGTATTTCCCCCAGGAATGTTCTCTATCAGCAGTGACAGGGTGCTGAAGGTGTAAATCTAAGTAGACACCCACTACAGAGGATTTCAAGGAGCACCATTGCTGCTATTTCTGTGTAAGCAATGGGGAAACTGAGGCAGGGGTGTGCTAAGGAACACGACTGGGCCACCCGGCAGATCAGCGGCAAAGCTGAGATCAGACCAATCACCACGATGTAATGACAGCTGAGGGAAAGGGAAAACAGAGGAGCTTCAATGCTTCAGACGACAGGAAGAGAATTAATTTTCTGATGTGGTGTTTTGTTGAATCTTTCGTCTTGTCAGGTACAGCAGAAATAATGTTCGTAGGATTAGAGTAAACTCACAGCAAACGACTCTTAAGGTTATTAAGTGTCTCAGCTTCAATTTGATGTTTCATCACCTGCCAACCTTCTACATCAAAAATGATTTTTGTGTGTATTTGAAACAAAAAAAAGAATTACAAAATATCAGCCCAGAATTTAAAACACTTCTTAAACATGTTAGAAAAGTAAATTTAAAATGTCACTGAAGCTAAAAAGAGGAAAAAGCCTGTCCACTGCTCTTATGCAATAATTAATTTCCATCAGGGTCCTTATTATGCATTAGTTTTTATGGAGTGACAATACACAACTGCATGCTATTGTTTAAACACATTTACTGCATATGCCAGAAGAGTAAAGGCTGGAAATATGTGTAAAGGATAATACACAAAATGTAGCTAAATGTATTCTATATTATGGATCCATAATACAGAATGCAAATGATTCTGACTAAGCATTCACAGGAGACAGTCTTTAGGGCGCATGCTGTGAATGTATATTATGAATAATGCATAAAACTTGGCTAAATCTTAATGAGTCCATTGACATCCTATGGGGTCCACAGGAGCCTCAGATCCCAAAGCGTGTCAGTGGCATATTACCCCTCCTCCCCCACTTCATTTTAAAAAATACTTTCTTAAAACAAAGGAAATTAAAACACAAAAGAAAAAACCCTTAGCTCTGATTTAACTCCCTTATGATGGCAAACGCAGAGACAGTCACGAAGTCCAACTTCCTTCACCCCATTGCGCCTGGATCTTCCACGTTAAACCAGGGCACTGTACGGCATTTCCGTGCTGTTGCATCAGGTATGGGACACGAGTTACTCCTCCTTCCCAAAGCAATACACTAAGGGGCTTCTCCACACACGGAGGCAAGAGGGTAAGAGGTGACACGCATCCCTATCATATTCTGTTTTCATTCTCCTTCCCTAATTCCCAGATTCTTTAAGTGCAATAATTAATATAAGACAGCAGAACATATGGGAAAAAAAGGACATATAGTTCACTACTTAGTCAGAGCTACTCCAGAGAAGTAAGTTCACATGCTACAGGACATTGGCAACGGGTGCAGTCACGAGGATCACTACTTAGTCAGAGCTACTCCAGAGAAGTAATGTTCACAGGACATTGGCAACGGGTGCAGTCACAAGGGCAAAGAATTTGACCAAAGAGAAGCGCCTGGTATTTACAGCTTGTAAGTACAAAAACACAGTAAGAAAAAAATTTCCACCTCCTGAGTGAAACTGTAAGGTTGTACCATTCTATCTGAGTGTACAAGTATACCATATTCCCTAGGAAAAAAAACTGTTGGCATCAAGCCCCAGCTCCACTTAGAAGTGTGAAGATAGTTTTTGTGTGTCACGCGCTTGGAAATAAATTAGTAGATTTTTCCCATACTATAAATACGAAGAAAAATAACTGATTAGGTTCTTGTTTATTTAGGGTTATAAGTCTTCAAAACCGTACAAATGGTAATTAATTAATTCGTGCAACACCCATGCGTGATGCTAAGTCTGTATGTCCTTAAACACAAGAAAACTGAGGAACAAAAAGTCAAGAGACTTACCCAGGAGACCAGAGCACTTCAGCAGCAGAGCGGGGCCGCAGCTCGTGCTCTGCACACTCTCCACCATGCACTCACCCACCACGCTCGGGATTGCAAATGCCCATCTGCTTAAGGACCACTTCTATGCTCAACCAGGCATCTGTGGGCCAAAGCCAATACAACCCTACATGCGCGAGGCTGAAACCAACTGAATAAATCCCACCAGACCTGACCTGGCTCTGCCCTCTCTATTCCCACAGCATGTAAGCCAGGACACACACACACGCTCCCCTCCCCCCCCACCCCCCCAAGCACATTCACCGTATGTCCAACATGGATGTACCTGCATCAGGGACTGGGAAGGACTCTTGTCCCCTCCCCGCCAGACCCCACCGCTGTGCCCGGTGTAAGGGTCTGACCTCCATCGTGCCTAGACTCACTGGAGCTGGCAGACCCAAGCTGAGCACTTTTCACCCCATCTGCATTTCAGCATCTGAACCTGCCAGACTGGAGCAACAGGGAACCCTGGGAACCCTTTACTTCCAGAGACCGAGCAAAGACAGCAGCTTCTCCAGCTGGAACTGCCCACCCGCCCAAAGCAGGGGTCAGGGAGAGAAGGGAGGAGGGCAGGAGGCAGCCTGGGAGGCAAGAGCTCCTCCATCCCTGAGGGCATCTGAGTGGGTAGAAAGAGGAGGACAGGTCTAGGACAAATCCAATATAACCAAGTTTTGTACAAAAAAGCAGGAAAAAATAGCAACCATCAGGAAATTCAGAAACATGAGTATTTTTTAGGTTTTGTTAAAATCTTCCTTCTCCTCCCACATGTGCTTCTGATGGAAAATCAATACCAGGGAGGAAGAAACTATCAGGGTGTCCAACAAGCATTTCTGATCCCCCCCCCAAAAAAAACTTTTGTTTTTAAAATCCAGCTTTTCTTTTCCTTGTTTCTACTTCTTACAACAATAACAACAACAAATCCAAGCATGACTTTTTGTATGTGAGACCATTCAACAAACAGATCCTTGAGGAAAGGAACTGATGAGAACAGTTCAACTGGATCTACAGCAGAATCTGGCATGAAACGTACACAGAGTGAGCAAGGACACGCGTGTGCCGATCGTTAAGCGTAGCTGGCTGTGTATTTAGGCATGAATACGCAATCTCATTTTACCCCACAACAACATTATTTTCTTTTAATGACAGGTGAAATGTTTGTGCAGTTACAAAATAAAATAACTCTTTTTTTTTTTCTTGTTGATTTGCCCTGTATATGAAAGCACATATATTTACACACACACATACATATATTCTAGCAGAGAGCAAAGGCCAGGCTTTCACAGGAACAATACTGTCAAACTGGTTTTTTACCTTTGCAACCCATCCTGCTACTATTTATACTTACTGCTACAGATATCAGCAATTGTTTCCTTGCCTCCTCACCCCTCCCGGACACCATGAGAATAACAGAGAACGAAGTCTCTCAGTAGCACTTTCCTTCT
>NW_009258671.1:3263941-3275052 GCF_000687185.1 Egretta garzetta | reverse complement strand
GATATCCATTTTGATACAAAACCTAAATTAGGCCTCTGGAAATAGGTAATGCATAAAAAAAAGCATTTTTGTGCCACAAGATTATTATTATAGGTTACTGTTAACCCTTGGGAGATGGAGGTGAGTCCTGCAGCTCCCCACTGGGTTGAATATTTGCTGAGAAATCACAGGCGCTACCTAAGCAGATATTTCAGGTGTGCTTCATGATAAAGAGAACGATCCTGTTGACCCATCATATTCTGATAGCTAGTTTGAGTGCAAAAGCACCGCCAGTTAAACAAAAAGGATCAGCACAGCATGCACATGCTGCAACCCTCTTGTGCTAAGAGAAGATTTAAAAGGGGCTGGATACAAGGACAACTGTGGAATTACTAATGCAGAGATCAAACAACAAAATTAGTACTGTATTTGGGAACTACCCAAACCACGTTCTGCCTCTTAGCTCCCTAAAATTCTTCCGTGCTGCAAAGTTTCCATTGGGTCACATATTAGTGAAAAGAATGTATCGTTCAAAAGGGAAAAAAAAAATCCAAACCTTTAACCAACTTGTAGTTTTCAAGTTTCAGATCACTGCAAAGGAAAGAATCAGGGTTGGAAATCTGTGTGATTTATTCCAGCTTTGCAATTGTGAATCATGAAGTTCTACAAATCATAAATGAACTTTTTTTCTTCGGAACAACCATCATCCCTGAAGCTGGGAGAACTGGTCCATAATTCAGATGTGGTGAACCACACAATACCTTGCACTAAAGCTACACCACCTCCTGTTGTGATACAAGTTGGCCCAGCATTACTCATTGCTTGACTTACTTCCTTAGCAAAACGAGCCATACCGCAAATTCAATCTGTTATCTGCCTACACGATTTAATTCAAGTTCAGCTTATCCTAAGCACTTCGTTTTCCTTCAAACAGGCAGACTTCAAAGGGCTATAAACTGTGATCTTAAATGCAAAAGCAACTGCATGTCAGTTAGTTTTCCCTAAATTTAAATAAATATTTTAGTAAACTATGGTCGCTACTTGTTAAGCCAGAGAAAAATGGAGCCTTGCCGTAACCTGGAAGACAAATTGGATCTCAGAGCCTCACACACCCTCCCGTTCAAATCCCCGCACATTGTATACCTGCGGGAATAGAAAGGAGAAGCATTCCAATAACTCTGCATACTAGCAAGGCAGACTGAGATTCTCCTAATACATTTTAAGCTTTATAGCTCCTTCACTCAAGAAGCCACATACTTCGCAGTCACTACACGTCAAAGGGGAAGTCCCGTGGAACAGGTATTATTTCGCAGACGGGGTCGGACCATTGCACCGATGAGCAGAGCACAAACCCTTGCACACGTGCGTGGGTCACCATTCCCAGCAGTACGGTTCGCACGAGCTACAGCTCCCTACCAAGAAGAAGGAGCTTTCCATTTGGCCTGGAGATTTGCCTACAGCCACGCAGAGGCAGGGGGAAGAAAAGAAGGCAGAAGTTCCTAGCTGCTCCTTCTCCACGCTAGCCATTAGGTTTGGCATGGCTTTTCCTAGACAGCCCTCTTTGTTTTAGCTGTTCTGACATCTGCACATTGCATTTGCCCTATTGTGCAAGCATGACTATTTCCTAAGAGATAAACAAAGATCACTAAGCTCGCAATGCCTGACACAAACAGAGTTCAGATTCAAGCTTCCCTAGGTAGCCTAGACCCCATCCTTTCCACTTGCAAATGTGAGGCGAACTCTGCAAGATCCGAAGGGAAAAAGAAGGAAATCATCTTAATAAAGGAACGGGAATGAAAAATCTCCCTCACTCTCACAAGCGTTTTTTCTTTAAAGAGCCATTTGAATCATCCCTGCTCATAGACAGCCCCACTTCTTCAGCAATGGAAAAGCAATACAAGCTTTTTGTCATTTGATCCCCCCAAACATTCTGTAATTTAATGTGAGCAGGCTCCTCGCTGGGCTCTCAGACAAAAGTTTGCCCACATGCCTTTTAAAGTACATACCTGATTTTGCCTTTGTCTGCTAAGTTCCTTTTGCAGCTGCATTCCCACGAAAATGTTTCTATACCCACTTTCCCCTGTCGTTTCTATAGTCTGCTCAGAGGTGGATTCATTGCTGGTTTTCGGCAGTTACATTTCTTCCTCAATTGATGCTTCTTTTTTATTTATTCCGAAGTTTCCAATGCAAAACAAACAGGAAGACCACCTTTCTAAAATTACTACTATCCCACTGCCCTCCAATGTAACATTAACAAGAGGCAATATTCTCCAAAGCTATGAAGCATATACTGCCCTAAATTACATTGCAGTTGCTGCCCTGAGCTCGCACATTTTTGAATAGGAAGGCTCCCAGGGATCTCTCTCTCCGTTCTGACTGCATTTACTGCTTTAAAATATTTTTAACCCAGACACTGAAGTGCCAGCCTAGCAGCCCTTCATGCTAATCCTAGCCTGGGTGGCTGTTCTTAAGGGAAAGCATTCAAAAATTGTAGCAGTGCATCAACTTTGACCCTTTTCACTTAAAACATGAGACTTTTTTTTTTTTTTTAAGGGAAAAAAAATTAGATTCCAGAGGGAATCACTGAACTCTGACCTGCTTAAAATTAGTTTTGTTTTAGTGCCTGTGTGGTGACTCAACAGGCCAATTTTCCAGACACTTAAGACTTCTCTGCTCCTGAAGATTCCAGTTCAAGTCCTGGACTCGCTGCCTGGGGTCGGATCAGAACACTTTGTTCCATGGCTTCAAGCAGTGAATTCCCAGATCGCCGTACCCTTGCCAGATGCTGGCATGCTTGGTAATAATTAGGGCTGTAACCAAGCTAATTATTTTTTTTTTTAATCTGTGAAGAGTTTTGCTTGCAATACATATGTTAGACCGAAAGAATTTCCCTTCAAAATTCAGCAGTCGAGAAATGTTTATATGGCTCCGATAAACATTTCATGATAAGCCGGATTCTTTTGGGGGGAGGGGGAAGATGTGTACTTTGGTCTTAACAGTGCAGCAAATAATTCTCAAATAGGGTCTGGCTGAGTGTATCCATCTCACTGGGAGTAACTGATTTGATTTTTTTTAATCTGTCACAGGCATTACGATCACTAAATGAGTCACCATAGACTCCTATGCTGCAAAAAATAGCATCACAATGCTTCATTTGCTCTTCAACAGGACTTCAAGTGTAGTGCCTGGTATCAAAAAGCCTTGTCAGATAACAAATTAAAAAATCCCAGGAAATGAAACCCCAGCACAGTCTCAGACCAAATTATTTCCTGCAGAAGGTTAACATTGCCCAGCAAAGCAAAGCTCATCTAGGAGCAATAATTCTCCTCAATCTCAACAGATTTATTCTATTTAATCTTATCATTAATGCTATTGCAGATATTTCATATCTCTCGTCAAAAAATCTCCAACGATTTAACAAACAGCCTCAGAAATCTCCTGTAAAGTGAGAGAGTACTGGTACCTCCACTTGTAAGTAGTGAGGAATTAAAGCCAAAAAGATGCTAAGAAACTTTGGCCACAAGGCAATAAAGAGCCAGACCCAGAAACAGAACCTAGGTGCTGGTCCATATTAAATGGCATCTGTTACATTTCCATCCCTGTTTCACAGTGATTATGGAAAGAAAAGCTTTGCCAACATCTATAATCACTTATTTGACAGCTGCTAACCCAACGAACACGAAGGCAATTTATACACAGTGCCCTAATCTTCCTGAATTTGATCATGTATGAACACAGCACAAGAACTTGTTCCAATATAATTCCGGGTTTCTCTTAGAAGGAATGTAGCTTTCTTACTTCTGGGGAAAGAAAACAAGCCACTAAAAGACAGAGTTTTAACACACAGTCATCAATATGCTGTTCTTACAAATACAAAAAATGTAAAACAGTAATAACACAAACAATGATGCACACTGTTCTGTCTCAACAAAATCACTCTGTCTTCTGCCCAGAAAGCCCTCCTTCAAATTATACAGGAAAGCTCCCAAGACAGATAGGCCTGGCCTTACACCCTAAGAGACACCAGTCGGGACAACCAAGGGGAAAGGAAATTCCGTGACAACAGAAAATGACAACCACTTTATGAGCATCCTAAACATATTTAACCTCAAGATCTGTATGCCTCTGGTGACCACAGTTGCCACAGAACCTTGAGAATATCCAGCTAAGCTAAAAGTTGTGAGCCTGCTTCACTAGAAGCCAACCTGCTGAGCCATTTTGAACAGCAGTGTCTAACGTAAAGAAGTAACTAGCGCCTGGTGGTCCACGGTAGATGGCTGACAGCATGGTTTCTCTGGCTGAGGAAACCTGCCAAAGAACCACCAGAGCATCTCCACCACTGAGCCTGAACCTGAGCGTCCTATCATGAATTACCACCATGCCTTCTTAGAGAACTGTCACTGGATCGAAACAACGTGAGCTAACTAGGTTACTCATCACCTGCAAAAAAATTATGCTGCTCAGAGCTTTTTGGATACAATGGTGAAGGTGAAGAAGGCTTTCTTCACCGCCTACGCAGCCTGGGCTCAACTCTGCAAAACAAATTTGAGCCGCAGTCAGACTCGATGTCAGACTTCTGCCTGCTGAGCTCCCTCTCACTTCCTCAGTTTCAGGTCATCTGAATACCTTGACAACCTGTGAGGATAAATCAAGCACAGAAGGTGTTTAGAAACTAAACATACACGTCAGGTGTTTCTATAAAACCTACACAAAGCTATGTCGAAGTATCCCAAATTCCAAATCCTTAACAAATGCATCACACATTTTGGAAATGGTGGGCAGTGACTTAAAATACAGCCGCGCTGGTTATAAAAAAATAGGAGGAGATGGAGTAGATCTGGGAGGAAAGCAGGGGAGAACGCGCATGCTGACATTTTCTCCTCTGGAGGACAGATCAGGTGCACGAAGCTTCCACCCACTGGGGCTCACCTGAATGGGGTCCGCTCTTCAGGTAGCTCCGATGTTAAAACACCGCGTAGCCACACGTTAATACCAGCCATCACTGATCCCTTGATCTCCAGGCCAGAAAGGACCGTTAGGACCTGCCAGCCAGGACTCCTGCCCAGCACAAGAAATTCACCCAGCAATTCCTGCAACACCCCTGTACCTTCTGGTACAGCACAAATGGATGGCCAGAGCCCACGCAAAGCCCCGGCTGGAATAAAGGCCCTGGTCCTCATCTTGCATTGAGAGTGTTTGCAACCGAGTATGTTTTCGCTTCCAGCCTGCCCGTCCTCTCTCAGCCCCACCAGCTCAGGACCGATGTGCCAGCAGCCCGGTGAAGAGACCCGTGGCCACAAACCATTCCCACCGATGGCACCTCGTTCTGTCGCCAGATACATCGCGCCGTGTGTTATATGAAAACTGTTCATGTTACTGATTGGTTTTTAAGAAATTATTTACACTGGCAAAAATAAAGCTCCAATTCCGCGAAGGGCTTAAAGCACGTGCCAAATCTTAAGCACTTGAAGGAGGCCCGCTGGCTACAGTGGGACTAAAGTGCTTAAAGTCAGGCACATACGTAACCGTGCCAGGGCCAAAATCCCTGCACAGCCACGCAAAATGCATCTAAGGCTTGCGCTTTGCTTCTGGAAACTTTATTCTCACTTTACATATAGTCAAAACCTGACAAGAGCTCGCTGTCGGATTATGCAGGAAATCTGCAAGTTTCACCAAGGTGTGATCTTATGCTTTTTCACACATTATTGTATCATGCCGCGCCAGAACACTAACGTATGCACAGTTCTAAAATAGCTTGCATTATTACAGCCCAGCACGGAGAACGGTGCTGAAAAGCCAACACGCAGACCTCCAGAGATTTGCTCCTCAGTCACTTGCAAACTGATAAGGGGTCACAATTGCCTTTCTTACCAAGGGGGAAAAAAAAAATTAAAAAAAAAAAATAAAAAGAAACAAAACAAACCAGACTCTGCATTCCAAAACCTTTTCCCCCATTTCTCTCCCTTTTAAATGAAACTGTCAATTGTCAGATTTGTCTTTGGTCAGGTCGGGGTGGGAGAATCGGATTTAATAACATTTAACTGACTTGCTATCAAGAAGGAAACATATTTTTCGTCTTTCAAATTTGAAACCGACACTTACTTTTTTTTTTTCCATTGGCCTACTTTCTTTTAAGTTGCTTTTCAATTATTTATGAAAATGCAATAATGCATTACTTTGCTGTGCAAATGTTTAGAAGAAGGAGATAGTGTCTTCAAGTGAAAAAAACCCCATACATGGTTACATAGGGGATTATTTAAAAGCACTTTGCAGGTGATATTTTATAAAAAACAATACACCTTCATTTGCTCCCTCCCCCCCATCCCCATTTTCTTTAAACTGCGCGTTTGAGTCAATAAAAAGAAGCCCGCAGCTCCACAGAAACACCCCACTCCTTGCTCTCCAAAGCTGGAGCTGTAACAAACAAACAAACAAAAGCTCTACACAGGAAACCGTATGAAGGGCTGAACCAAAACCCATTAAGACACTGAAAAGACCCTACGCTTTCCGAACAGCAAAAAGAGGGTAAAATCTTGTCCCACTAAATAAAGGAAACAAATAGCAAAACTCTCAATGTTTCGCTCAGATTTTTTGAAAGGGTTTTTTTTTTGTTTTGTTTTTATTTGGAAACAGCTGTGCTCCGAAGCCCATCAAGGACCACTGAGCACTGACTGCTGAACTTCTTTCCACAATTTTGGAAATCCCGTGTGGATGCACGCTCAAGTGGCTATAGCTCCTGAAGGCTCACCACCGCAGGGTTTTAGCATCAACAGACTAAAACAAATAGCAAAGTTTGGCCTCGCGGTAGCGGGTACAAAGCCATAACACTTACCTCCCATGTCTTAAGGTCCACTCTCACACAGGCAATTTTGGTCTAGCGAGGTGAGTCCTCCCTATTATAGCCAATGGTGATATGGAAGTTCTTGCTCTGCGATACTTTCTACAGAAGCCTCTCTCTATCGACAGAGGAAGCCAAGCAGGATCAGCTTCGCTAGGTTAAAGCTGGCCTTCGGATGTAAACTATAAACAAAGATCCTATATACATTCACATTATTGACCTAGTATCAACCAGGAAAAAAGACCAGAAAGCGTCATAAGATGAACACAGATGTTCCTAACAGCAACACAACACAAACCAAAAGATAATCAGAGAAAGACAACACACTAAAACAAACCAAAAGGTGCACGGATAGGTTTTGGCACCTCCATCCACAAAGGTTTTCAAGCCCAACTAGACATAACCATCAGACTGACATGATCTGCTGCTAGCACTGGGGCTGCTGGCCTCACCAGATGACCATCTGAGGTCCAACCTGACCAACATGCCTGGTGCTATGGAAGGAAACAAAACTGTACTTAGAGAAGCCAATCTCTGCTACTATTAACCGTTTAAAATGCCCTCGGAATCATTTCTTAAAACTGGAATCTATGTAAATCCTGCAGTCCCTGGAGCTCCTGGAAGACACCTCTCACACTCACTTGTCACTGTCCCTGCAGGCTTTCAGAACAGACAAGTAATGTTTGACAACTGGAGTAAGTTAGGAAAGCAACTTTTTTCTTTTTTCCCTTCATTAGAGTGACTTAGGCACCTAAATCACCCTGAAGGTCAACAGGGCTACCTTCAAAGATGGGACTTGGGCTGCACTGAAATCTCACTTTTCCAACTGAACACTGCACTTCCACAAACACTCACATTTTGCTGAATTCAAATGAACTAAGCCACATTCCTAAAGTTAAGCCTATACTCAAATATCGTTCTTAATCGGGGCCATAAACCACACCTCTACAACTCACATGCCATATTCTGAGTTAATTACAAATGGACAGTGAAAACACAGAAACATTTCGAAGGACTTTAGGCTCAGAAGGAGGAAAACTTACAGTGTTGAGATAAAAATAATCATATAAAGCTGTGTAGTTATACAAGTAAATATTTTCCTTTTTCTCATACATAAAAACACAGAATTTAAAACTAAGCAAAGCAAGAAGAAACATATTGTATTCTTAAAACTCTACACTATTCTGCAACAGCATTCTTCTTCCATGTAGCCTCTTACTGCTACTTCTTTATGCTGTATTTGCGTGCATTGCAGAGGTGCTTGGGTACAGAACTGCTGCTGCTATTCACGCCGCTGTACTCACACCTTTACCTCCAATATACCTTTAAGGACTAGAATATCTCTTGGTTCCTCCATTTTCTACCCCATTTCAGCTTGTTACTTCTCACTAGGAGCCACTTTCTGTACCAATCCAATGCATTAGTTATTAAAAGAACAGTGGGACACATAGTAGAAGGTGCAAGACTCTGTCTTACTTCCCTCCCCCCTCCCGTTACTCCTCATAAAAACGCACATATTGCTATCATTCAAAGATAACATCTTACATAAAGCGAGATATTGGTCTAATGGCATTCTGCGACGAGGGGAGGAGGTAAGCATTCATGTGAAGTTCCCAAGCGTGCATTTTAAACATGTCAGTAACCTACTACACGCGTGCTTACAGAATGACATCCCTTTACGGAGCAGGTCCCGAACACATGCAGACCTGACCCCCCCCTCGCCCCAGGAGGGGCTGCTGGCAGAACACACCCCAGGTCACACTGGGGATGCACCGCACACATTTTCACGGTCCTGCTTTCCTCTATGGCACTTTCCCGACAGAGAGAGGCCTTTAGTTTGCAGGACTGTCAATTGCCTCTCAGAAGCATTAAATTCACACATACAGATCTGTACGCATTCATCAGCATTTACTCATCTGTAAACTCTCAGGAGAATTAATATTATTCCTCTACAGCCGCAAAACTTCCATCATCCCATGCAAACTGCTACTTACCTACAGCAACCCTGTTTATAGGAATGCCTCATTATATATAATTTCAGGTTTCAAATGGAAACTGTTTTACAGAAGTGACAAGTACTTCAGTATTTCTACTCCAGCTCTGTCTTTTCTGACTATCAGCAGGAGGCACGCAACCGATCTCAGCAACAAGTTTCAGCGAGAACTAAAAAGCTCACCCTACATGTGCGCATACTGACCGAGTAATCTATGCATGACTTGCAAACCTGAACTAATTAATTGTCCTACATTTGTTAATCTCAACCACAACGCACTTCATGCACCATGGTGCCACTAAACAAACTCGCGTTCCCAGGAATCGGAACAAATCATTTTGTTTTCTCAGAATCAGACTGTCCTGCTTCTGGCGGCCGCCTGCATACAATCACAAATATAAAATCAACCTGAAGCACAGCAAAGAGCACAGTATCTCCTACCAAACACACTCTTCTTCCAGATTTGAATTTCGTAAAGCAGAATATTGCGTTAACATATTCACTTCTCTGTGACTGCATATGCTCCTTAGATGTTTTGCATACCCTTCGCAGCAGAAGCATTCAATTTATTATTAAATGGAAGGGTTATTGACACGTATATCGCATAGCTTGTCATTATTGATGCATTTGCCTATATTCTAGCATGAGAAGCATGATCTTAAACACCATGGCATAAGGAGCAATCTCGTTTCAGTGAAAACATGGTCGTATGTTACTGGATGCACATGCAAGGACAGCACACGAAGAGCCACACCGGCCGCCTTTGCCTGGGCACCTCGATGGCATCAGGCTCCTTCTGGAGTCGGTGGAGAAGAAGAGACTCCAACCACAGTGTGATTTGGCCAACGAATCACTGTTACAGAATAGGTATTTTCTCTGTGTTTGTAAAGAATTCTTTAACACAGAAGTCAGTATCTGCCTTTAATGCCGTCTGCTCTGAAATCACTTGAAAACCACTCATTTTCTAATTTTCTTCTCTTCTCTAGTGGTTTCTGAATTTTTCCCAGTCCTTTAGGACTCATCTCCCACTAGAAGGTTGGTTGTGACATTACAATGGTGTTCCCTGCTAAGAAAAGCAACTCTTCCATTCACTGACCAAAGGCACCAACTCAGCCATGCAACAGGTACTTTGCTTTCTTTTTTCAAAAAGGACTGTAAAATTAACTTTTAGATCCTTATTAGGTATTTAATTGGCTAGCTGAAGATTACAACTGTGTCCCCCAGCCCTTTTCATTACACTGAAAGCTTACTCATACAGAAGGATTTTATAGCAGCGTAAAAGGTAGACTCCATAATCCTAGTTTAGAAATCGAACCAGTTTAATTAAACATGTCTTTAGATTGCCTGAAGATACCGCAAACTGTATTTACACCTGTTTCAGAGCCAGCTCAATGCTTCTGAGCAGAGCAAGCGATTTTGTCCCCTCTCCTAAAAAACATGGGCAAAGCAACTTCTTAGAGCAGGAGGAGCCCTTATTGCCCAGCTACGGGAAGGCAACTTCATCCTATCCCACCAGTTCTTTGCTGTACCAGCCAACCTTCTACCCTGCCCAAGCCAATGCTGAAAATCTGCTTTTAAGTTAAATTAAATACGCTAACATCACTGCCACTAAGAGCAGGACCTTAAATACAATTTCACTAATACTCCAGGATACCTTAAGCATCTCCCTAGGCTTTGACTAGCAAAGGCGAGTACCCTGTGTAACAAATTTAAGCCTACTGAACAAGATGTCAGCTTTCCCAAGACTTTTTAGGCTCGTTTCAAGAAAGCCCCGACCACCCTGCCAGGGACCAGGGGACTACAATGGAAATCACTCCTCTACGGGATGTGGGTTTAGTTGGATCGTGCTCTGTAAAACTGCGCTCCTTGCAGAAGGTACAAAACGTCATCAAATTGCACTGGCCAGTTGAGCCCGCTCAGTTTCTCTCAGGACACGCTCACAAGCAAAAAAGATGGGTTGAAGTGTTCAGTGTCCTTTATCAGACTAGTACAGTATTAATACAGTACAGATTCTCTCATGTATATAACTATATGCATGAGACTATAACCAGTCAAAGGATCAAATACTCGTACATAAATGTATAATTTAAATAGTGTGAGATTTTTTTTCTGGAGGAGATTTTGCTGTAGTGAAGAATACTATCCTTATAAAATAACTCTCATCTGCAATTTTCAGGCAATCCATTTCCTTGACATATAGGTAAATACTCTTTCTTTAAACAATAATCACAGAATACACTTAGCTTTGTCACCAGGATTTCTTTTTATTTAAAAGAACAACAGGAAATGGGGCGGGGGGGG
>NW_009258671.1:3260387-3263822 GCF_000687185.1 Egretta garzetta | reverse complement strand
GGGGGGGGGGAGGGGGGAACAGGACTTCTGTTAAAGGACAATTCACTGAAGGGTCTTTTAGCTAGCAATTGTCAGCACTGCTCAGGGCCAATGGATCAAATTTAACTCTAAAAAGTGCTGATGGTTGTATGAGTCATCACAGTAGGAGCTGGCACTCTGGGCCACTCAAGTTCAATTTTTGGTGTTACCACGGGGTGTAGGAACTGGGATCTTGGTGAGCAAAGATTTGCGCCGTATTTGATGCACCAGGTAAAGTGGCATTCTTAAAATCACCAGCCTCCCAAGCAGCTAGTAAGCCAGCAGGAGGTTAGTAGGAAGAGAAAGTAATTGTCCTTTGTGCCTCTGAAAATAGCCAATATTAAAGGATCCTCTTATGTATTACCTGAGTTTCAATCTACGCTTGCAGCTCAAAGGAAAAGAGAGAGGCTGGAGAAGACAGAAAATCAAGCTGTCAGAAATATTAGAGGAGACCCTCCTCAAGCTGTCATGAAGCATACGGTCTTCTCACCTAGAAATGTGTGCAACTAGAAAGGACGGGCGCTCTGTAAGCAACAAAAACTTGTCCAGGTCATGCACTTCTTTACTTCCACAGAATGCACTGTGTCTGTGCCCGTGCCTGCGTGTGTTGTCACCACGTGCTCCAAAAGGCCGGCGACATGGGGAACGGTACTGCAAGAACGCTCCCCGTCACGCTCACCTAGGATGTCCGTCAGCGGAGCAAGCAGCACGTGGAGTCGAGCTGCTTTAACAGACTGTGCACGAGCCATCGGAAATCTGCTTCACCTGCAGCCTCCGCTCTCCACACACCGCCCGAAGAAGGTGTAACTCTAGCATAACAGACATGAATCTCATGGTTTGGTCTTGACCTGAATGTTCTTATCTGTTACTAAATTTCACAAAGGGAAACAGATCTGGCTTCAACGTCCCCTACTCCTACAGTTCGGTCACAAATCTGAAAGGAAATTTTCCTAATTGGGTCTGAGCACACCACAAAAAACGAAGAAAACTCCCAAAAGCCCCCAACACTTCAGTGCCAGCAAAGGGGAGCTCATTCCTTTCTCAGGCTTCAATTTGTACGCTGTCTAAACCAAATTTGGACCTGAACGTGACTACATAAAAATATATCATGAGTGATGAATCGGGCCATCTCTAATGTCTTGAAGAAATGAAGAATATAAGCAAAACAGATTGTAAAAAAATGACTTTACAGTACAGGAGACTTGGAAGGCTTTACAAGGGCTGCTCCCAGGGTGTAGAGCCGAGCTGCCCATTTCCTCACCAGCAAAACTCCCGCCGCCCTCAGCGCGAGCACGGCTCTGCCCGTTCAGGGGACGTGTGAGGATCCTTATGTAGAAAATGGGAAAAAAAAACTTCTTTGCTAATAGGAAAAAAATCCTTACAATAATACTAATCTATTTATAATGGTCAAAAAATATGACAGCTTACAACAGCATCACAGCAGTGCTTTGGCAATATTTTAGCATACTGTTGTATTTTTAGCAGGACTGTTCATTTACTTTCTCCTAAATGCCGGAATTCTTATTTTTCAACAAACGCTCTATTTTTTGGTGTATCCATATGCCAACATCACAGTGTTTTGTATCAGGGTAAGTACGAACTGCAGGCAGAAACAAAGCTCCTGTATACACGTTGCATTACAGCACCACTGTCAGAGATGCCAAGACTCAACCTTCTCCTCCCAGGCTTTATGCAGCGATGGTTAGCTACGCCGCTTACAAACCTTCTCGGAACACAGCGGTACGTTGTTACGATGAGCAACGGAAAACTGCTGTTTCTTCATCCTGAACACCGAGGAACTATCCCGTTGCAGACAGTACAGCCGAGAGTTTAACGACAGTGTTCAAACTAACTGGTTCTGGCAAGCAGCACGCAAGATAAAGGTGCAGCAAGATGCATGTTTAAGCACTTTCGTATTTTCTCGGCACGGAGCCCTCAGAAGGGTACCTTACCATTTCAGAATTCATTAGCAAGCTACCCGCATACCTCAGTGAAAAGCAGTAAGCTCTCTGGGGACTCTCACCTGGTACTACGAGATCACGACAACAGGACGATCGCAGCCCCTAAGAACCTCTACAGCTGGAGCTCCAACACGTACAGACAAAATTCACGTGCTTTTATTTGCTTTCTAGAAAGCATGTATTAGCTTCCATCGCTTACAAAAACTTATACGAGGCTAAATTAAATACATGTGCACCCACATGTCAACCAAATTAACTCGAAACAGTCCATACATCTCAAATGTCCATCTGTTTACATAAGACACTTGCAGCTTTCCAGTCTTGTACTCCTTACAGTGTAACTCTCAACCAAAACAGTTTAAGTTCAACCAAAAAGCTCGGCTGCGAGATTTCTGTGCATAATGGCCATGTGTTTATTGGGTTCTCGTGTTCAAACCATGTCAGAACAGACATGCTATCCATTCGCAAAATGCAACACATCGATGCCAGCCTTCCCCTCTTCAGCTGGAGAAGCCGTGTAAAACAAAGCTGGCTATAACCTTGCCAGATATTACAGCTAAATGAAAAAAAAAAAAAAAAATTCTCCCCTTGCAATCTCAGTTTAATAGTTGTAAATAGCGTATTTTGCAGGATGAAGGATTTGTTTCTGAGGCAATAATGTACTTCCCAGTGCTGGGAAGGATTAAGAGGGTACGAAAATAGCAGCAGATACAAGTAGCTGTTCTCAGGTAAGTCTCAGGTGATAAAACATTTTCATGAAGAACTCTGTACTAGCTCCTCAGGTAGAAGCAGCTGCTTTTTAATCTCAGGGGCTCAGGTCAGCAAGGCTGCGGGCAGCTAGATCTATTTAAATCATGAGGAGAAAAGCCAGGACACCTTATCTTACAGTTCCACAGCTGGAATAAAAACTTCCTTTTTTAATTTGAGCTGAAGTTAATATTCCTTTCTTTCACAGAGATGGAGCAAAATGCACCTCTATTAAAAAAAAAAAAAAAAACAACCTCAAAACATTTCCTCTCTAATTTTAGGATATTGCTGGCTTTCCTTTGACAAGAGTTAAGCGGTAGCAAGGAGAACAAAAACTACCTGTACCAGCGTGCGACACTAGCCTCTCAAAGAAAACAGCTCTCATCAGACACCGTCCTCCTGGATGCCCCTACTGTACTGTTGTTGTTGATGATCGCGATGTTGAACGCCTACAAATCTCCCACGTGCCTATTTCGTTGGCCTGCTGGTTTAGAGGGGGGGAAAAAAAAAAAAAAAAAAAAGCTAGAGGCCATTATTCATGAGCAGTAAGAAAACAAATCACTCTTAGACCTACTCCTCTTGCAGATTCCCACACTTATTACCCAAAATCCCACAGCTTGCTATTGGTTCTACCCTTGACCAAAGTACAGGGCTGAGGCAGCATGCCATCCCCAGGGAAAAGCCGATCACGTTCCTCCCGGCGAGCGGC
>NW_009258671.1:3184411-3257726 GCF_000687185.1 Egretta garzetta | reverse complement strand
TACGGGGTCTTTTATTTTTAATTGAGCGCTTTGTACACGTGGGTTTCCGAAGCGGCGAAGCCGGCCGGACGGGGTTTGAGCCTGAGAGTGGGAAAGGCAGAGCTGCGCACCCTGAGCCAAATTGTTCAAAGAAGAGCAAGTTCGGTTATTATTCATCTCCACGAGGGAAGTCTTATCTTCTACAAATATTTGATACTGGGACAAGTCCAATAATTAACAAGAACAATCAAACAATTTCACTGCCTTCTTGGGGATTTAAAAAGTCATCATCTGGAATTCATGAGCATTACAACCTTTTTTTTTTTTTTTTTTCCCCTGCTTGGATGCATTATTGTATATGATCTTTTCAGTGTGTGTGTGTCCCTAAGTGATTTTACCCTTTGATGCAAAAAGATGCAAACCATTAACAGCACAGATAATATTCACAACTGCTGATTCAGTGAGACGGCAGACCTCTCCGTAGGAGTGGGGACAGAGGGTGGTAACCCTGAACGGGAAAAGGGAAAGCAAAAAAAAAAAAAAAAGAGATGGAGGAATGTTTCTTTCTTGGCATACTCTGGGAGCAGCGTGGATCTAACGCACCGCTGCCTGGCATGAGGCTGGCCGGTGGTGCCGAGATGTGAGCCTCAGCCTTCCCAGCCAGCCCGGTAACTCCTCTTACCAGAGAAGGAAGAGGGAGAGGAATGAGACTCCTGAGCTCCGCAGCAGCGTTTCTGACACGGCGCGGGCCTGAAGTGTCGGGGGGCCAGTGTGGCTTTCAGGACCCGTTTGCTGCCCGGCAGTGAGCCAGGCAGGCCGGATGGGTAATGGCCCACGGCCCGGTTGTATCCAAAAAACCACCACCCCAAACTTGCTCCATCTGGATCCAATTCAGACATTTGAGAAAGGCTCCCACACGCTGAATGGCAAAGTTTCACCCTATGCTGCCTCAGCTGCCAAATTCTGCATGAGTTCTCGTACTGGCCATCAGAGTCGCAAGTCCTTGGTCCCCACCCCCTCATGCAAACCCCCCTTCTGATGGCTGGCAGCCCCAGGTACCAGCACATGTTGTGCAGAGCTTCACTCCAGCTCAGGTAATCTCAAGCCTAGGGACCTACAGCCAAACTTATCCGGGTTAGGCTGACAGGGGTACGTGTGTCCTCCCCACATCTTTCAGAGCTCTTTTCTGTTGGTACAAGTCCCACCCATTTTTTTCCATAACCACTGCCCCCCGTCCCCATCCCCTTCTTGCTTTCTGCCAACTCCTCCTTACAATCATCGTGAAGTTCCTTGCAGTTCAACACAAGAAAGGAATTAGGGTGGTTGGGTCCAAAACTAATCCGGAGCAAAGAGAAAAAGCCAAATGCAGGTGCATTTTATTTAAGATCAAAAGCACAATGGTGTGAGATTGTATTATGCTCTCCACAGGAGCTGTATTTTTCTACTTCTACAATAGGATTAAGGTGTTCAGTGGAAAAGAGAATTAAAAAAAATAAAGCCCCATCGGACTGGTACTAGCCGCATTTGAGTTTTACTTAAATGACAAGGGCATTGCATCCCTCAAGGACTCTACCATCCTATTTCCAAACACTTTTTAGAACAACAATTGTGAATGGCAATAATAATTTCATTTTTACTATTTACTGCTGAGGATTCATTCTGCTTTTTTTTTTTATTATTAAAGGAAGGATGTTACCATTTCTGCATTGACTCATTTCAAAATTTTCAGTCAACCAAATGCTTTTTAGTAGAACCTAAAGACATCTCCTTATTTAGCCCTGCATATCTGAGAGCACAGGATGTTGAATGTTAGTACACACAGGCTGGACGCAGCTGGGAGCACAGCTTCAAGCCGCTTTTCCACCCTGAATAACTAAAGAAAGCACAAAAGAAAATTTTTGGTGCGACTTGCCCAATGCAAGGTAGTGTACCGTGCGAAGATTGCTACCTATTTTCAATTTGATATTTGCAAAGCTCTGGCTAGCTTGCCGTTTCCCAGCGCCAGGGAAGCACGGCTTGAGTCTGGTTCCGTTCTAGCCGAGTTCACAGAACGCGACTGTGTTTAAATGAAAAGCATCACCCACCTTTACAGCCAGCAGCATGCGCCTGGACATCAGTTTGTGCATACGTAGGGAAGGTGGTTTATACACAGGTCCACTTTCACTGTATTGCCCCCACCCCTGTACCTGTACGTTCAACAATTACATTTTTAGGCGTTTTCCATAAGGAAAAAACCTAGGGGCAGATCTCTCTGCTTGCACAGAACCAATCTCTCTTCAGTTCTCCCTGACTTCATCCCTTCTCTACCACACTTCACGAGCTACTGCGTGCGCCTCCTTGCCTCGTCCTCCTAGAAAATTCAGAGACCTCCAGTTTTCTGTCTGGAGTACGCTGAGTCTCGGCGCTCTTGTTTTCACAAGAGCTGGTGTAAAACGCTCCCTTTCTCATATGGAAATGGTTTATTGCTGCCTTTCAGAGGTATAAATGACAGCATTGAAGAACAAAGCCCGAGTCCTATAAAACAGAATTACCTTTGCGCCAAAGTAATCCAATTGTTGAGGTACTGTGATAACCTTAGAGCCAGATCAAAATGAAGAAACCACTTAGGAACTTACAAACATCTGTTTTTGTATGAGAGTGCATCAGCACAAGAACACCCTTATGTGGTCCTAATCAGTCAAAGTATCGCACTCTTCTTTTGCATTCGGCATGGCTTATCTGCTTCTCCATAATAAAATCAGGGTGATGCTTGCACTGATTTCTGTTAGCAGGAAAAGCCTCTGTTACTTAAATTGAAGCAATCTGCTTCCATGCAGGTCCTGTCTCCTTTCCCCCAGAGGCAATAGAGAATCCCAGCTATGATATTTCAAAAAGACATCCAAATAACTTCCTAGGGAGCACAAAGCATGCTGCCATTATGTCCCCAAATAGGGCTCTCTGTCCAGTTAGCTGGTTCCTCAAACTAAGTGGTAAGAGTCCATGTTTCGGCAGAGGAACTGATGGTCTTAAATGCATTTTGGATCCCACATTTAGGTCCTATCAACTAAATAAGGAATATGTTTATTTTTAGTAGAAGGTGGGTACAAAATCCGAAAGAAACAGGAAATGTTGATTAAATTAAATGTTGATTAGGTGTTCTGTAATTTAACCTATTGCAGGCATACAGAATTATAAAAAGAAAAGGAAGCCAGCTGAAAAAGTTAAGGTACTTGCTTTTAGTTGTCCATGTTGAGCAAAAATTAAATACTGCAAGAATCTGTAAAGAGCTTTCAGTTTCAGTAGTGGATTAAAGGCCCAAGCAACACTCATCTATCATGCTACCATTAGTAACTCTTTCTTAGATTTCAATGAGATTACTCACATAGATAAAAATAAGCATAATCTATCAGGACACACAGATGAATAAAGACAGTCACAAGGATGGATTTAAGAAGCAGGCTGGAACTTCATTAACACGATATTTTCACATGTCAAGCAGTTAAGTGGGCCCAGTGCAGGGATTACAAAACTACAATTTAGGGCAGATCCTCCCTAATCTCTCTCTTACAATGAGCTCACATCTGAAGCCCACCCCTCAACCCTTCCAAGAGAAAACGGAGGAGGACCTAAAACCCCCAAACACTTCATTTAGGTCTGCTTCTTTCCTAGGCACAAATCAATCGCAAAGTTCCAGATTTCTTCTTAATTTCAGCCTTAGTCCACACTGAACATTACCTAAAATTTTCCATAAATTCCATATTCTCATATATTCCCTTTCCAAATCCAACTTCTCAGCCTACCCGTGACTCTGTTGTGCTACGAACGCCGTGAAAACACCCTATGCCTCCCCCAGCGATACCCTAATAGGAGAACATACCTTTCTTGATACCGAAACAACTGATCAAGTGACGGCATCCCGAGACCACAGTTTAAATGCAGTGGCACAGGGGAGAGGAAATACCGTAGCCTAAGGCAGAGACACCCCAAACCCCAGCTTCACTTAACGTGCCTACCAAAAGCCAGAGAACCACAGTCGAGCATCGCAGCTGGCGGTCTCACACGTATATTCTGGCTGTCCCCTTTCTTTCTTGGCTGTTTACCCCACCACCAGGTTAATTAATAGTGTTTTCCGTGGAGCCTCCACTGGAGGTGGAGGAAGCCCTTGCAGGATAAGAAACCATGTGGTGATGCTTACTTATGTATGGAGACCACTAGGAAAGTGTCTTGCATGGCTCGGTGGGGATCGCTTAGGGCTAATTAGTCAGGGCAGACCATTAGGCCAGTGCAAGTGGGGTACTTCCAGACCCCCAAGTAATCCAGGTATGTCAGCATGGCGCAGCGTTGCGCACAGCGTGCACGTTGAATTCAAGCGAGGACTCCAACATAAAGTTTTCAAAGCGATTAGGGGATTTTTGGGTGGAAATTGTGGTGCCTCAGGTGGCACAGAGTTTTCCAAAAGCAGGTGTCTTTCGTTTTTTTAAATCTAGCCCCATTTTCTAAAACTGGTGATCGGCTGAAAAAGGCAGGCGATCAAAATGATCTGTGATTTCTGAAAATAGAGGCCAGTTCCTGTGAGTAAGTTTTAGCAGGACTGAGCACTTACTGTCTTATCAGTAGCACAGGAACAAGGATTTGTATATGCTGTTTTATTAATATTAGTATCTCTACAGTGCTCCTTAAATGAAAACAAAAGAAAAAAATGCCATAAAAGGACAGAAAAAATGACTCAATTTCCCGCCATTGCCAAAAGCCTCTAATTTTGAATATAATCAACCTTTGTGCCACAAGATAGAGTATTTTTTTTATATTAAAGAGCAGTAATTAATATTAAAATAAATCTGAAAAAATGGTGACCCTGTTTAAAATTTAGCACAGTTGATGTAGGTTTATCATCCAGCATGTACACAGTAAATAATACCCTCAAGAAAAGCCAACGTAATAAAACCAAACAAAAATTAAGAGGTGGCCAAATCCCCAGCCAAAGATACTGTTCCTTACAAGAAAGTTTATTCTGTTAATTTGTGATATTTGTTTGAAAAATCGTAGAGCCTGTACAGTTTTTGCTACGACACTTTTCATGTAAAGCTGTTTCCTTGCGCTACCGTCTTGTGTGGAGTAACACAGCTTCTAATCTCACTAAATTACTATCATAAAAACAAAGAGGAGAGAAGGTTGCAACGCAATGAGATGTCGTTTGTATTTGTAACAGGGCAATCATTGATTTAAAATTGGTGTTGGAACTCTTTTTCTGAAATGATTGCTAGGTTAGGAAAACAACACTTCAAGCCAGCTAGCAACATCTGAATTTCTGAAGAAAGGCCCAGGTTTAGCACTTACCCTGGGCTGAGTTTTGACTATTAGACCTGCGCATTTTTAAATTTGTGCATGTTCCGTTCCTCTGCAAGCATCCTGTAGCAGTGCTCATAAGATCACTGTCTAGAAGGCTCATATGTCTTTATATTTTATGTTTAAAGAAAACAGTCTTCCAATTCCATACAAATAAAATTCTCTTAGGAACTTAAAGCCTGTTTCACCTCATATACCCCTGCTCATGCAGCTACAGGTATGCCGCGAACAGTAAGCAGTGCAAAATATTTTGTATTCTGCTTTTACAGTGTGTAGGCATTCAGGCTGTTCACTACAAATGACTGCACAAGGTGAGAGGCACTGGAGAATCAGGCCCCAAAGATTTTCTATACTGGATCAGATCACTGGTGCATTAAGTGTGTCACCTCACAGCTGGATGCTCCAAAATGAACCTAGCTATCTGTGCGGTACTGTGGGAACTCCTCTGGCAGTCAGGTTGCATCCAGGAGAGGAGACTGGGTTTTGCCTTTTATTTTCTTAGTGTATCTAATCAGAACCGTCCTCATTTGTGATCAAATTGTTCAGGCTTCCTTAATGGTTAAACAACAGTCTCTGACTCTTGTTGTGAACAGGATGTAAGACATGGCATTAGAAATTATAAATAATAGCATGAGGGGGAAAAAAAAAACCCAACAAACCCAAACACATTACTTTCTTATTATTTTCATTTGCTTCTGTGGTACGAGAAAATAGTCCACAATATAAGAAACACAGAATAAGTATGCCATAATTTACATCATGGTATTTTACACTGCAGAGCTATTTTGTGGAACTTTACAGCTTTAGCTAACTATCCATTTAAGTCAGAACTGTAACTTAATATTACATAAACAATAATTATATACAATATGCAAATATCATCTAGCTATAGGAAGTGCCAGAGAGCAGCAACACGCAGTAGCAAAAACATTTAAACACACAAAGCTGTCTAAATCTTTCCGAGGTTTCATATGCCGAACCTCAGTGAGAATCAGATAGCAGCTAATCGAGTCAAAGGCACGGATACTCCTAAAACATTTCCACATGCCCATTTCGGCATCCAAACAAGCCAAAGCCCTCCCTCTGCAGAAAAGCAAAACTTTTAGTGCATGTGTCAAATACTTTGATACTAATTGTCACGTAACTGATGCAACTGTTCAGAAGCAATTACATACCTGCTGTCAGACGGAAAGTCAATGGCACTTACACGTGTCCCCAAATAGCTTCTCTGGAGCTCAGTTTCAGACACCAGAAAAAAAACACAAAGAAAATGTATGTGCATAGAGTCACAAAAAAACCTCTTACGCTACTGGTTTGGATGCTATTTTTTAAAAGAGTTTCATTTCAACAATATTTTTAAACATATGCCGTATGACTGGTGATTCGGCTTCCCCAGTTCACATCGCAGCACGTAAAAGCTTTCAAGGAGAACACACATCGCGCCATCCATTCACTCTTAGTCATTCTGACACATAAGACTTGGTTGCAAATCTTTTGCCAAAAAATGAAGGTCATTCAGGAAAGTCTTTTTTTATCTTCTTTGATTCCCACAGAACTACTTCCCTCCAGACAAAATGAAGTAGAGAGATGAGTAAACCAACGATCTATTTCTGCAAAGTGTTTATGCAGAGAACTCTTATTGATAAACTTGAAATTTCACTAGTAAAAAAGATAGGTTTGGGCTTGGATCGGTTTATAAATGGGCTTATTTTCTATTCTGACCATGTAATTGAAACGTGGTGATCTGCTGTAGGTGAAGAGCCCAGGGCCTGACGTACGGCTGAGCACGGAACGGTTCCAGGGCGAGCTCCTGGGCTGTGCTCCGGGGCAGGGAGACCCGAGGTTCAGCCCCCCGCTGGCAACAGTTACAGGGCACTGCGCAGAAGAGTCAAAGCAGGGAAGAAGGCCAGAGGAGAAGACGGCAGGCCATAAGGGTGAAATCAAGATAGAAGCAAAAAGTCAAGTGGTGCTCTGGAAACTGCAGAAATGGATATATTGGGTAAATAAAAAAAACCTCACACAGAACTCATCGGACTGATTAGGGGGCTCTGAATTAGTTGGGGGGGGGGGGGGGGGGTGGTTTTTTTTTTTTTCTTTGGTCTCCGGTATGGACTTTTGTTCAGAAAAAAAATCTGCAATAAAACTCCATTGTATTCATCCTCTAAGGCAGAAGCAGGGCTGGCATTTGTAAACCCAGAGCAGGGATTAGAAGCCAGGCTTGCAGACAAAGAGCAAATCCAAGAGTTCACAGCAAGGACTCTCCAACTATAATATTCCTGAAGTCCTTCTCACCCAGACACCAGCTGTTTATATCTGGAATATTCTTTTCTCTTAGATTCATACAGAGACTTTAATAGTAAAGCCCTTCATGCAGCTGATGAATTAAATTTTCCTTTTCGTGTAAGGAGGTTTTCAAAACCAAAAGTGACTGTGAGATAACTAGTAGCCATAAGGGAGCAGAGACTGAATTATAACAGGGGCGGGAAAGGGTCAACAACAGGCATGGGACGAGGGGAAGAGGCACCAAGGAAGGCTCCCAGGAGCCCTGAACAGCATCGGCCCTGAAGCAGCGAGCTTTCACAGCGTTTAGGGTGGTTAGGCTGCTCCCGGCCTTTTGGGGCTTTGAAAGGCTCACCACTTGCGGATAATTAAATAATTAGTCTTTGGGTTATAGCAGGTAACAGTGTTTTACTCAAGATGGGTTAGCATCTCTTGAAGCACTCAGGAGCTGGAAGAGCTATCTTTTCCCATTTCAGCTTCCTTTGTTCAGAGTTACAGTCTATTTAGTTGCTGAATAGTTGGAATGGCATTGAAAACTAATCACCATCCTACTCTCATGTTACCTTCCTCTACAACCTGTTTACCCTCCTCACCCGCTGTTTTCCTAAAAAGCAGCTTACTGAGAAGTGGCAGGATTACCATTTCTGTGGTGACACAGCTCATCAGAGAAGAATGCGCATAGATGAACGTTATTATTCAAGCAAAAGGAATTACTTTTTTTTGGGCAGATTTATTCCACAGAGGTGGCAAGCGCGCTCCTGCTTGTTACTGTAATTCACAAGCTCACATCTTCACCCCTCTTGGCGTAATCAATTCCCTGATGATCAATGCCCAGCCGGTGCTTGTGTATGCGTGCGTGCCTGCATATCAGGCAACAAGTGTGCCATAGAGAGCTCAAGTTCACCCTGGTCTGTGGAGCATGTGAGCATCCTATGACTGAAAATATGCTCCCTTGCATAATCCTGAGATTAGCAAATTTCTAGGAAAGGATGTCAGACAGAAATGGGAGGAGAAAAAATGCTTAAGGTAAGCACAGAGGAAAACCCAGCGCCCGAAAGTCACCAACCGGATTCATGCCCAGTTCCAGCTGCATCTCTGCCGCCCATTCCTGTGTGACCTGGAGGGAGGCATGTCAGCTCTCCTGGCTACAAAATCCCTTCTCTGAAAAATGAGAACAGAAGTAGGTGAAGCTATTTTAAAGATCCTTGGCTGGTTAGAAGACGTGTTGTACGAGTGCCAATTGATTATAACCAACTTCTGACAGATAGGGGAGGGAAGGCGAGCAGATCAAAAAATATGCTCCTCTCAAACTGTAGCATTCATGAAAAATGTCACTGGCTGAAAGTGATTATCATCTTGGCAGCTGTGTTCAATGGGATCTGTGATTGCACACGGGCAAAACAGCTAAAAGGCGCTAACTGGGCCTTCCTCAGGTGTACTGCTAGCCACTGGTGTTTTTAATCCGTAAAAGGGAGTTCTCCAGAGATGTCCCTGTAGGAAGGTGCTGTGGGCGTTTTTAAGAGCTGTGTTTCCACAGCTAACATTGGGGCTACCTGGCAGGGTCACAGCTGGAGTTCCCACGCACTTCTGCATCTGATAATTCATCCCACATGCTCTGTGCAACTGGGAGGCTTCTAGGCAGGGTGGGCGGTGTCTTCCACTGACACAGTACGTAGATAAATTGTACCCACTGTAAACTGAATCCACAGGCCAAATCCTTGTACTGCAGGCTGAGGGACAACGTCAAGCCATTTGGGTTGGGATTTCTTCTTTAATCAAAGATTCCTAAGTTTCAGGGTTACAAAGCAGGTAAGTATATGCATAGTTGTGTGACATTTCGCTTTACCACTCTCACACTCTTTTTGACAAAACCAACTGAAATGTCTGTATACAAACGAAGCCGTGGGGCTTTTAAGTTCAGGTACTGGTAAAATCATTTTCTATGAAACTGTATGTTTCTGTTTGAGCAGATGCTGGATATTTCAATTTGTACAATCAAAGCTACCATTAGAACTGCCCATAGTAGCCTCTGTTAAGTCCAAAAGAGACAGCAAAGCCTTACAGATTTTGAGCTGAATATTTGAATTGAATGGCTATGGCTCTATGGCTAGTAGGGTTCTTCTTTTGGCTTTATTTCTGAAGGCAAGCCAGTTCACCACTGGAGGTTCTTCTGCTTGTATAAGGAGAGAAAATAATTTCTACACAGTCATCTATCTGTCTGTCTATAATCCATACAGTTTGCTAATGTCTAGCTGGACCATTGGTTCTTTCATTTGTGGTGAACCATATTTTGGGTTGGGAGCAGAAGGGAGGGAGGCAAGCAGGCAGCCAAGAAAAAGCCTAAGAGAAAGTCTGGGCTGGCACAGATGGAAGCATTTCCCAGATGCCCCCTTCCTCCTCCCCAAACCTTGTTGCTCTGCCACACCCTGCTTGGCCTCCCCCCATACCTGCCCAGGACCCGCTGCCGCCGCCTGAGCTCTGTGCACCCTCCCCTGCGTACCTGGCAACAGTCCAAAAACCCATTCTAATCTTTAACAAAGATACTTTCTTTTCCCCCCATGATGTTTTGAATTCTTTCCTTCAAGCCGTTGTTAGTTGTGCTTGGAAGAACTCCGGGCAGCCCGGAAGACAAACCAATGTAATACTTAAAAATACCCCCAGTTCATTCACATGTCAGTAAGGCTTCACACACAGACTCGCTCCGTGAAGGTGCAAGGCCGTTTCTTTGAAACCAGTATCGCTTCCACACTTCCATCCCATCTCTGCCCTGCTGCTTTGCCACAAGATGTAACCGAGAGGATCGTCCACTGAGGTTATGTAAAATCCAGTGTCCCTGAATTCATTATTAATGTTAGTTAAGCAAGGAACAGAGTCAGAAAGTCAAGAAAGGACTTTGTATGTATACGTGCTGGAGGCTGCAGTCCACCTTTTGTGTGGGGATAAAGAACACTATATGTTTACAGACAAAAGTAGCAAAACCTACAAGGTTGTTTAAACCTTGGGTTCTTAATAGGTATAATTCTGATTTATTTTCAAGCTGAAGTGTTTATGCCTTGCAATCCAACTTATCACAACTGGCTGGGTCCCAGTGATTCCCTTCTTGAAGCAAGTTACTTGTTGCAGAAGTAAATTACTCCATATAGTTTTCTTAAAAGATTATTAAAAGACTTTCTCATAGCATGCAGGTTGCCAGTTTGAACTGGGTGGCAAATAAGAGATGGCAAAGTAATTAGCACCTCAGAAATATAACAGATTAGAAGTGAGTATTTCTGTCTCATTTTGAACCCACTCAAACACAATGGATCTGGAAATTCAGCCCAGACTTGGAAGTTGCTGGGGGTGAATTCTGCTGAGAAGAAATGAAGTTCAGAGAAGACAGAGAAAGCATTGCAATGAAGAATAAAACATGATACAGAACAGAAACCTATGAGAATGAAAAATCTAAAAGGTTAGGTGGAAAGTAAACAGAGATAGAAAGCTTTCTATATAAATAAACCCAAACCAGCCCAAGCCAAACTGTTGGAAGTCCTGTTTCTATACATAGCATAAGCTTTAGTTTTCCTAGAAAACGCACTACCACCAATTAATTATTGTTGTATAAAGGAAAGGCTTTGACGTTACTCAGGAAGAAGTCACAAGCCACGGGAATTACTTTCACCCAGTAAGTAATTCACAAAGGATCTGATTCTGCAGAGCAGTTATCTGGGCAGTGTCACTGCGACCCAAAGTGCCAGGGATGGCATGGTCACCCTCCGTACGCATGCAGGTCACCCCACCCCGGCCCAACCAGGACATGGGAGGGGGAAAAAGCGAGGCTGAGTGAAGTCCACACCAGCAGCCTTAAAACTAACAGCCACGAGTGTTCACATATCTGCTAGTGGAGATTAGACTGTCCATATCCTTAGACTTGGATAAATAAGTAGAAATACTTAAAATACAAAAGAAAAAGGTTGTATAGCAAATTTCTCCCTCTCTCTGTGCTGGTTTCCCCATCAGCATAACTCCACTGGCTTGAATGCTGTTATTTCTAATTTGCCATACAAGAGGAAAGGCAATCAGGAAAGTTCATGTGCTCCCATACACTTACACACATGCGTGCATCGATACATCATACATAATTTCTCAAAGTAAATATGTAGTGATTAATTTAATATAAGAAATAATTGCAAACAGCATACTGGGTCATGGGTGACAATTCTAATCATTTACTGAGAGTAATATATGCAGAAATAAACAAGATATAGCTTATAAGCAATGTGTGGGAAGTTAGCTATGATTCAGGCAAGCGTTTGGATTTCTTGTTTGTGGGCAGAAGGTTGCAAAATTAAGCACTTAACAGACACCTCTCTAATTTCCTGGTAATTAATGATTTTTGTAACGGTTATTAAGGCCTCAAGTCCTAGTACCGTCAGCTCATTATTGTATTTATGAGTTAACTGTATCAGTTAAAAATATAGGTGGACAGGAGGCAGCTCCATCTTCTCGTCGGCTGTTGCAGCGCTCTGAACTAGACCATGTAACCCCCTCTAGTGGAAAAAATGAGAAGTGGAAAAGCGGCTCTGAAGAATCGCCCAGGGTAAGGCATGGGCATCTTCCTTGCCTCCCTGCTTGATAAGTGAAAATTTCCGTAATCTCGCATCCCTTCAAATGCCCCGGGCTCGAAAAGATGCAGCGTCCCTGATATTTTACTGCAGGACGCAGGAAAGCGCTTGTAATAGAACAGAGTGAAATGAAGGAAATAAGGTTTGGGCCAAGCATCCTGTTTCGCTCCAGCGGGAACACAATTAAGCTGAGCCACCCTAAGAAGTTTCTTTTTAATAAACAGCCACTTTGATTACAAAGCCCTTCAGAAAGTGGATGCTGAAACAATGTGATTTACAGAGAAAAAGAAAAAAAAAAAAGAGATGACAGGTATGAGCTTAGCCTACCTTCCTTTCTTACGACACACGTTTTAACGGGATGCATTCCCATTCCAGGGGAGAGGCCCATTTAGTTATTTGAATGGTCTTATTTTCCTCCGTCAACGGGAATGAACTGAAACATGTTATTGGTGCACCGCGCTGTGGTTGCACGGTGCGAACACAGAACTGTAAGCCTCACAAGGCCTGAGCTAGCCAGGACTTCCGTCCTTTTACAAGCCATTGGCGTTCTCCCGTCTCAGGTTCCCCATCTTCAGACTTGTGAAAATACTTACCCACAGAGTTCCTCAAAGGTGAAGTGTATGCTCAGCAACAAAGGAAAGTGGTTAAGTACATACACCCGGCAGGAGTGTGTGAGCACACAGCATTGGCCACCTGGGTTCCCAGAGTCCCCACCTCTGCACGCAGATGAAAACTGGCCTGGGTACACTAAGCAACGGCATCTTAGCTGTGTGTTCCTTGTCCTGCTTAGGAATTCTTGTACTGCAAAGACAGCCACTCCTTCAACACTATGTCAATCCGTATCTAAATGGAAACGGGTGATAACTTTTTAGACATGCTACAAAAGGGTCTCTGAACTTCCAAAAAGAGGTAATTCGGATTTGGGCGAGAGGACAAAAATATTTTTTTTTTCCATTAGGGAAAATGATAATTGTGAAAGAAAAACTTTAATAAAACATTCTCTGCAAAGTTAGGTTCATCATGTGGTGCATATGCGCAACTCTAATTTGTGTATGGTAGATGTAGACATCCTGGTAGACAGGGAATGCCGCAAGCCTGCCACAACAGGTTTCTTTCAGAAGGAGAAAAGTGAAGCCCCCTCACAGCTGAGCTCAAGTCTCCAGAAAGTTCCTGAACCTCCTCCTATTCCCCCTGCACAGCAGTGTGAATTTACTGAATTTTAGGGTGGGGTGATGGATCCATATTGCAGACTCCAATGGCAATATGCCATGGTGGCCTGGAGCTGGACAACTGGTTAGATGGGAGGAGGAGAAAGCCCTATCCCTGTCCATTTTTGGAAAGCCGAAGAGAAGCAGAAAACAATTCTCCATTCTGTGAATCTCTCTTCCACACTTTTTTTTTTCCCCTCTTCTCATGGAAACTGAGGGTAGCATTTTTCCTTTACATTTTTTAAAATTGTTTTCTCATCTTAGAAAATTAATATCAGCCATCAAGATGGTAGTTGTGTGTATACAATTCTATTTTCTTCACTCACGTATAACCTCAAAACTCTCTATTTATTTACAGACTTTCCAAGTGCTGTTTGCACCACCCTGTGATACATGAGTATGTACTACACATGTTTTTTTCATTTAAATGTTCATGTTTACAGGTAATTTTCCAGTGTTCAGAAAACATGGTAAAAGTAGAAGTGTGAAACAGTCGTAACATGCTAGAAAGTGTCATGCCAGATTCTAGAAAAGCTTCTCGGAATCAACACAGCTGGCCAGGAAATACCCCTGCAACCCACGTTTGGTTAGCTTTTCAAAAAGGGGGTTTTAAGAGGTTTCATTTTAATGTTTTAATGTCACAGCAGATTGTGGTGCCTTACAGTAACCAATCCTTAAAACTGATTAATTCCGAGGATGTGCTAAAGGGTGTGCTATTATATAAAAAGAAGAGAAAAGGGGATTTTACCCATTTATTATTTGCATAATGATTGAGGAGTCCCCTCAGTTGAGCGCTTGCTAATTTGCAAGACAAAAAATGAATGTTCACTTTCAACATGCACCTAGTTAAGTCCTAGTGGAAACCCATGGCTGAGACTTCTCTTTGCATGTTTGCATACAGCTGAACCTGTACCTTCAGAGCATTAAAGTGCTACTACTGAGATTGTCAAAGCAGCTTGTGAAATTCAGTGGGATTTTCACATGTGAGTCTCTACCCTATTTTGAGAAATTGAGAGCAAGTGCAGGTGCAAACAAGGATACCAATATAAATTCTAACTCGAAGTTAAAGAACCAATATAAAATAATCAACTAGAAGTCACAAATCAAATGCTTGTTATCTAGTGTTTACGTGCTAGCAAAAAGGAGAACTGTATGACTTCCTAAATAGCTTGAACAGCACACACAAGAACTCATGCTATGCTAGTGCCATTCCCTGCCTGCATTAAAAGAAAGCTAATCACGTAGGAAATGACCACTTGATCCTAATAGCGGATCCCTGCTCAGTACTCTGTGAAAGATCAAAACAGCAAGGCAGTGCTTACCCCTCTCTCAGGGAATTCCTTCTGGGACTCAAAGCTGGCACCTGACTGCCGAAAATCACCGAGGTTAAATACCCAGCCCCACTTACACATCAGGCGCTGTCCTGCTTATTCACAGGACAAGCTAGTTTTGTATCCAGATGCATTTTTAGCACGATCAGATCTCCTGCGTTTCCCACCACTGTTACTTTAACTAGATTTTCCTGCACTTGCAAGCTTGAATGTTTTGGCAGGCTTTACAAATAGAAGCGCAGCTATTGACCTCCGGGCATCATCCAAGTCCACACCACGCATTTATCAGCCTGAAGGTAGTGTTAATTTTATGGACGCTTCCGCTACCAGGTCATGAAAGTTTCTAGTCTGCCCAGTTCTCCTTTCCGATCAGATGAGCACCTGTTAGTCTCAGGACCGGGCAGCCCACGTGAACCCTTTGCGTACCAGCACAGCCACCAAGATTGCCACTGACAGCACAGCGCACCTTAGCACTCTCGTGTTCCTCTTGCAAATCCAGTAGCAGACGCAAGGCTTGTGTCAGCACTGAAAAGCTGAAGAAGCAGGTCTGCAAAAGGTGCTGCACTCAGCCAGCTGCCCTGCTCACGTCAGGAAGGGGGGCAGGTAACATCTGTGAAGGAGCACGTCAGAGAAAACAGGGATTATAACATACCTGGTCAAAACAAGGCCGGCATTACTTGTTTTCAGCGAACATCAGAGAGGACACCTGGTGCTGAAGGTTCTGCAATGATGCGCAAAAAAACCGCACAGGTTTGTGCAGCTCAGTGCAAGTTTTAGAAGATTTGGCTCTTAGTCTGTCTGTAAAACCCGAGAAGCCTGTGTATGCTCGACTGTCATGCTGCAAGAAGCTAGCTGCATGGGCTTGATTAGCATCTGCCCTGCTCCACCAAAGAACAACAAGTTAACCTGCTTCTTCCCTTGTCTAACTTCAGATGCACTGATTTGACTGAAAATACATAAATGTAAATTTAACACCTTCCCCATGTCATCGTCACGGCATTTTGGCATGGCCTCCTTCTACACACAGCACGTGCCATGCTCATGGCCACAGCTCTCCAAGGTTTAGTCAGGGAGTCAATTCTATCATCCGCTCCAGTTGAACAGGATACTTCGCTCTGAGGAGAGGTCCCTGGACATTTGAAAGTGAAACGTTTCAGTTTACTACATGGGATAATGTCTCTCTCTAGTGGCTAGGTACAGTCAGTATAGCAGCCTGCTTTACTTGTGGTTTTGATGGCATTTTCTAGTTAAACAATCACTGCCGTAGTCAAATTCTGTGCTAAAGGTCCCAGGTTAAAGCATTTTATTGAGCACATCATCGACATGCAGTCCTGACTTCACTAAATCCAATTAGAAAATGTTCATTTTGCAGGGACTGTTAGCTGTTTAATTTTACAGAAAGAATATTGCTTAGAAGGAGGTGAAAGTTGGTGAAAATACCCAAGGTTTGGGAATTTGTTTCTAGATAAGTCTGTCTCAACCAAACTCAAGCTTTTGGCACTGGGAGTCTCAGGAAATCCCAAGGATACATAACTTTTAGACAGAGGGTGGGAATAAGCTTTCCTCTCAGCTCCTGACGTATTTCAACTTCTCGTTCTAAAAGCCAACAGAATGTTCAAGTGGGGAAAATTCTAATAAAAAAGGGTGATATTAAGTATTAAGTATTAAGAGGCTGCTAACTTGATATAGGTTCTCTCTTTCTCTCCACTTGCCCACAAACAGCAGTTCAGTTCAAGTGATCGGTGACCAAAGGCCAGATTTTTAGAGGTAACTGGGTGCAAAAAAGATAACAGTTACACACCTAGAAGGGACTTCTGAAATTCTCCATTGCACATACGGAGAAAATCCCATTGAATGCCTGCCCTTTTGAAAACCCTGTTATACATTCAGTTTTCTCACAACAATAACTGACCTTCACCGCTACTGACACGCAACGGTGGCTTGGTAAAAATAAAGTAGGGATTTCAATCCAGCCTTCAGTGCCCAGCCACCACCAGGGTCATTGACATTGGCTGGGGTGGGAACTTGTTACAGTAAGTCACTAAGGGGAGGTCCGTACTGCCACTGTCAAGGCTATGTGCGTAATTGGGAGATTTCCATCTCTAAGGCTGCCCGTCTTGCAGTGAGAGTCAGTAAAGCCTCAGGACTGAAAATCTCATGATGGTGTTTGTAAGCATGCCAGTCCAGTTATACCAGCACGGAGCGCAAGTGAAATGTAATCCCTTTGCAGATGTCTTGCCAGAGCATCATCCCCTAAAACAGCAGGGCAACTATGTTGGCGGGGGAGCACCCAGACATTTGGACACGTTGAGGTCTCTCTGTGAGGACAGTTGCCCCCCCCAGCACTCAGGTGGGGAGGGCAGCAAGGTGGCAGCTGGGAACAAGCCCGTATTCCACCCTTGCTCTTCCCAATGCAGTGCAACTTTGCTGCGGTGAATGGGAGAGACAGGAACTGCAGGGGAGAAAAATGCTGGCTAGGAGGGGAGAAATGTTCTAGTGCTAGCAAAAAACCACTGCTCTTGCATATGGCTAAGCCAAGAAGAAGGGAAACTTGGGGATGGGAAACAGCAGGGAAAGCTCTTCCACAAAATTATAAACAAGACGGTAATTGGGTCTGGAGAAATAATATCTTCATATTCTCCCAAGGCTGCAAACAAGTCCGTGGCAGAAAAACAAGATCCAAGATCTCTTTCCAGCTTTCCAGTCCCATTCTGCATTTACTAGCCCATGCTGTTTTTTATTTAGGGGAAAAAAACCAAACAAACAAAGAAAAAAAAAAGAAAAAAGAAAAAAAAAATATATCCTAATCTGAGATGAACCTGGGGTTTGATATTTGAAAATTAATACATAGCTTGCTATATCTTATAGGCTCTGGCACTGCATTTATCTGTGGCAAACAAACATTTTGCCTCCTCCTAAGCTCAGTGAAATGGCAGAATTTGAACTTCAGTAACTGTCTGAAACCTCTGGTCTATGCTGAAGTATTATCACCCATAGGGCAGTTTGCTGCCCATCTCACAAGCCCCGGGACCAGGTGACGAAGGCAGCCCCGACACTGGAGAAGAATCAGGCTGTCCTTTCCTGGAGCAGGACAGTGGATGCACCCAGAGCACAGCCAGGTGGGCCTGACTGCCCCTAACAGGGGTCTGTCCCTCTCTCTGCAGGTCGAGCCCTGCTGAAGCTAATGGCCCAATTCAGCAGGGAATAAGGCCTGCGAATTGCAGCTGTACATGAATATTGATAACAGCCGCCAAACGCTCTCCGTTCCATCTCCCCTCCCAGGAGGGGTGAAGTGCTTTCTCAGCAAGGGTGGGACGGTGCTTCCAGTGAGGCAGGAAGACGAAAGTTGTCTCCTGTTTCTGCTGCCTCAGGGCTCACTATCGTTCATACAAAAACTAGTGGTGAAGCTGCCATTTACTTTGGAGGAGGCAGGATCAGACCCTCATTTTCCTGCCAGACAACACACCCTCATAATTATGTATTCACACCATATTTTGATAATGGTTCCTTACAGACTAATTAATATGAATGTTTAAGAAGCCTAGTTTTAATATGTTAGTACTGAAGAAGAGACTGCAGTCCTGTGGGAGATTATACATATTTCCCACTGATGAGTACCTTAAATCTTAATGCGTATGGAGAGAGGGGAGCATATGAATCTGCAGAGCAAGATACAGACACTTCTTTTACAGGATGGATTTTATACAATTAAAAATCAGTTTTCCTGGGAGCAGTGGCAAAGATTATTTTCAGTTTCTGATAGATATGTGTCTGTTCAAGGTCTAATAACATGCAAGCTCTGAAGCTTTCACTACCAGCTAGAGGTGTGGATTCTCTGGTGGCTAACAGAATGAGGTGACTTTGTGGCATCTCTCCCACCACAGTACTGACAGGATTTTTTTCTTCTATCCAGCCAGCTATTTTCATGAAGATTGCAGGGACTTGGCAACTTTGAAATTGCTATATTTCTACCAATTCTTGTTGATGGGCACAAAAGTTCCTGAAAAAGGAAAGAAGGATGGGCAGAGATCATCACTGTGTAAGACATATTTCTTTAGGAAAGCAGCTTAAAAAACAGTTGCAAAATGAAAATATCCCCCTTTCTTCAAAAAAAAAAAAAAAAACACCAACAACAGAACAACAGTGAGAGCAATGGGAATGGAAATCAGTTCTAATGATCTGACTCACAGGGGTCTCATCATAAACAGGAACTGACTCACTGCATTTGTTAGAAATTGCCATGATGCTATTTTATCCCTTTGTGTCTTGGGAGCAGAGCTGAGAAGGTCAGAAGAGGCTTACCCCAAACACAAACCATGGTGGCAGGCCTGGCCAGTCCCTTATAACATGACATGGTTCCAGTGCAGAAGCTGTATTTTGCCTTTTGCATACCTGATTTAAAATTGTCCCTGATCTGAACGCATATTACCATGAGAGCTAAGGCATATTGAAAGTCCTGGAGGTTACCACCAATACCTATACACATTCAAGGACAGTTGTGACCAGTCAAGTGGCTTGGCTCAGCGTGTTTACATGACAGAGTTCTGCTCTGCTTCTTGCCACAGAGGAAACAAAAATTATATCTCAGGTTTTATTGTTTTCACTGTGTGGGGCAGAGTCTGCAATATATGTCTGAGCTATTGTATTGAGTCAGGTTGAGATGGAGTTAATCTTCCCCACAGCAGCCCTCATAGAGCTGTGCTTTATAGTGGTATCTAGAAAGGTGTGGATAACACACCAGTGTTTTGGTGAGTGCTGAGCAACGCTGGCACAGCATCAAGGCTGTCTCTCCAACATTCCCCACCATAACCACCACCAGTAGGCTGGGAGGGGGCAGGATCTTGGGAAAGGACATAGCCCAGACAGCTGACCCAAACTGACTGAAGGGATATTCCATACCGCATGAAATCGTCTCAGTGATAAAAGCTAAGGGAAAGGAGGAGGAAGGGGAGAGGCATTAGTTTTTTATGACATTTTCCCTTCCAGAGCAACCGCTACACGTACTGAAGCCCTGCTTCCCAGGAAGCCTCTGGACATTGCCTGCTGATGGGAAGTATAGAATAAAATTTTCCTTCTGCTACCACGCGTGGACTTTGTTTTTGCTTTTATTAAACTGCCTTTATCTTGACCCATGAGTTTTTTCTTTTCCATCTCATTTTCTCCCCGCCTGTCCTGATGAAAAGGGGAGTGATAGAGTGGCTTGGTGGCACCTGGCATCCAGCCAAGGTCAACCCATCACAGCTATGTGATGGGCTATAGACACATGGTACATGACACTAGCACATGGTACCTGAAAGGCTGTCGCAGTACTCTGTAGTTAAGGAGCATGCCTTAGTGCAAGGCACCTCTGAGATTGAGGTGCCACGAGGTGCCACACACCATGCTCCACCATGCTCCATGACCGCCTCTCTATGTCCAGGACAGCCTCTGCCAGGCAGGCTGGTTAGCCAGCCACAGCACAAGGACCAGCCTCATCTGGTGCCAAGTATGCACCCAAGCAGGCTAGCAGTGCAAAAAGTTTGCAAAAAGATGGAGCCTGGAGGCAAGGACAGCATTATTTCTGATCCCCCTTACTCCATGGTTAGTCATTTTTTCTAGTCCATCTGCTATTCCGTCCTTTTCAACAGCTGACAACAGTGCAAGGACATGAGAGTTTTCACTAGACAGTTGTTTAAAAACAAACACACGCTGTGCTCTGTTGCCAAATATTTGTATTACTGAAGAAGTCAGGGGCCTTGGCCATGGCTGAGAATCCATTGTTTGAGGTGCTACAAGAGTGGAACAAAAGGGTGGTGTCTAATTAATAATAAAACAAAAAGCCTAAATATAACTCCAAAGACAAAACATGACAGAGTAAATGAACACAAGACAACAACATATTTAACTTTAAAAACATAGCAGAAGTCACCTAAGCACGGTCAAGTCTTTTTGTAGGTGTCACCATAAAGAATGGCTTTAATCTGGAGCTGAAGAAAGAGAAAGAAATAATTATAAGGATATTTAAAGGGTGTTCCCTGGGGACTAAGGTTCTGTGGGACTGCAGGGGGAATGTGGGAAAAGACAAGGTAAAGACGGTGGCATCATGGGCGGGCCAGAGCAGAAAGTCCACATTGCTGTTTGTAGTTGGCTGGCAGCTACGCTGAAACCAATGAACATCATGGGATGCCTGCCGTATCTGCCAGCCTGGGAAGTCAGTCAATGGCAAGAAGGTGCAAGTTCTGGTGCTGCATTCAGCTCACCTAGTAGGTAGTGGGCACTAACTCAGCAGCCCCAAGAGAAAGGGGAAGTGTCAAGTAAAAGTGGAAAATTAACTACTTTTCCCACCTCTTGAGGTAATCCTGGCAGATCAAAGCTGAAGCACAACAGAAGGCAGCTTGAGGAAATTTAAACTCCTTTACTACTTATCCTTTACTTCTGCGGCTGAAATCTGGGCGGCTGGCAGAGAATTCCCCGTGAACACCACTTCCCTTTGAAATATGTGCCCCCAGTTAATCTGAGGGAGTCCAGATCTGCAGACATTCTTAAAAGGTCCATCTTTTGAAGGGATATCTTTAGAAGGGCAATGCTGCCTGAAAAATGAAAGCTGATATAGGAATAAACCTTCCTTCAGCTTTTTGCTGCAGTTACAGAAGAATGATCTTCCCGCCTAACACATGAGGTGGTGGTGCACAGTTTCTAGCTCTACCACCAATTTCCCATGTGTTTCAGGCAAAGCACGGTTTTCACGTTTTCATATGTTCCATTATACATATAGTTATATAATCTATATTACATTGTTTATATGTATTACATTTATGAGAGATGTGTTTTATTCAGTTCATGCATTTCATATAGGTGTTCATATATGTTCCTCTCACTCATCATTGTATCTGTGTAGCCCATGATTTCATAAGGATGAAATTCATAAAGACGCCCTTACCATAAGGGTTTTCAAATTCAGTTTGCTCTGGAATTGCCGCTAAATATGAGAGCAGCTGCTGCTGGCTCTATGCTGTGACATGCCTCAAATCCCACCCTATCTATAGCTATAAGACAGAGCGTTTAATCTCTATGAACTGTATGCTGAAGAAGAGGTATCCGTGACTAATTCTGCTTCTCCTTTTCCCCCACACAGAGTCCACCTCCACAGAACTGACCTACTTACCCCTTAACCCGTAGCTCTGCAGTCAGGACTGATTAGCCTTATCTAGAAGGAGGTCCTAGCCAGCAAACAGCAGAATTTGGAGCTGCTGCGCCTGCTGCATGACACAGTAGTACAAGTGCCAGGTTATTCATTTTATCCCATCCAAAAACCTGCCTGCCTTCAGACAGGTAACTGTGCAAAAAAGCAAGTGCCAGACTCCAAGTCTGTGTACATAAAAATGGCAGGGATTCTGCCTTTTCCGATTTATTCTTGTAGATTTTATGCATGGCCAGAAGCAATAAACATGTATGAGGTACCCATTTGGGGTTGATAAGCTAAAGAAAATAAATCCTATAAATAAAGCAAAATTTTTTTAGAAGGCCCATGTTTTTCAGGTGCATTTTAACAGTATAGGTAAAGATTACCCAAACAAGACTATTTTGAAAACTGTCATGGGGACAGAGAAGGAAGAAACTTCCCAAAGCCTTCAGGTAGAGGGCGGAGATCACCCTAAAGCAGCACTTATTTCAAGAGACCTTGAAAGGGTCCATTCATAGGGAATAATTTTGCCACAACATAGTAAGTAGTATGCAAACTGAATTTTTTGTATTCTTCTCATTCTGCTTCATTATAAAATAAAAGGGACCAAGTGGAAGAAAAATCACGCCTTCGGGGAGAAGTTTTAGTGCCTCAGGAAAGACAGAAAGGAGGTTGCTCAAGCCTTTGTTTTCCTTCTATGGACTGGAACCAGAGAGCTGTGGCTTTTTTTTATGAGGGGGGTGGGTTGCTCATGCAACAGGGCTCTGACCTATTAACAAAATCTGGTACACCTCTCACCTCATGCCTGCTTCTCTTTGGTGAAACCTGGTCTAAAATGAATACAACCTGACAGCCAGAAAAGGAGATGCTTCTAGTAGAGGACTCCTAGTGATGAATAAAATAACCTTCCGCAGGTATCTACTAGTATTTTCTTCATATTTTCTTGGAATTAAGGCCCAGATGGATAAGAATATCCTAATATTTCAGAGGCAAAATTATTTTGAAGTGTTTGAGTATCCCCAAACACTGATGGCACTGCATGTTTCAGCAGTTTAATAATTGAGGGGGACATTAGGGAGTTCCTGCTGTGTGCCAGTACGTGTCTGACTGCAAGGTAAGCAAAGTAACAAGCAAAATCCCAGTCCTTCAAATCAACAAAACGCAGTTTTCAGCAGTGTCCATCTCCAAGTAAAACTTCTGCTCTCTTTGCTCCCATCATGGACATCACTTTTCACAGTAAAATAGGTCTAAATAGAACATTTTCTGAGAGCAACACAGTTAAAGCAGTAGCAAGATACAGAGGTTCTTGCATTTGTGTTAGTCATCCAAACTAGATAATGTGGCCCGCATCCTTAAAAGCATTTAGGCATTAACTTACACCAATTTTAATGAAAAGTTAGTGGTGGGCCCAAGTGACCAAACTGTACCTGTCCAACAGTTCTCTTCTGGGTAACATGAAGTAAATTTAAGGATTTTGTTCTGGGTCTCAAGACATATCACAAATGCCACTACAAAGAAAAGAAATCCTTCAGAGACAAAGAAAATTCTTTTTCACATTTATGGACAGACAGATATTTTACTTTTCAGTATATGTGTAAACTTTATCTCCATTGCTTGAAAATTTTGTTTTCCTTTTTGCAGTAAAACAACAAATGTACTGTCATAGGTTATTGCATCTAAAAATGTCTTGAGGGAGTTTGGGGTTTTTTTTTTTCTTGTGGAATCGCTAATGTACGGAACTACAAGGTAAGGCAAGCAAAGTAACAAGCAAAATCCCAGTCCTTTAAACCAACAAAACAAAGTTTTCAGTAGTGTCCATCTCCAAGTAAAACTTCTAGTCTCTTTGCTCCCATCTCTTACCCATGATCACTGTCTGGAGGATTGTTAGGCTGACACCTCATGGAAACAATAAACCACTAATAAAAGAAAAAAACCAAACAAACACCATAATATTCAAAAGACTAAATTTCCCTTTAAGGAGCAAGGTGTAGCGAACCTGCTATTTGCTTTAGATTCAGCCTGTACCTATTTTATGTGACAAAGGATGTTTCTGTAAGAGTCAGCTATAACCATCATAGTTGTGTGTCCACCTAACAAACACTGAGAATCAAATCAAATAAGAATTCTGAATGATACCAACGTGTCATGCTAAAGAATTCATTTTTTTCTACAGATACGCTTAAGGATGGGCTACGTTTTAGGTAAATGCTGAACTAAATACCTTACAAGTCTGTAATCCTAAATTGTATATCTATTTTTCTTCTGACATCCTTTTCCTTCTAGCAGGCAGTCTTATTTAAAGCACTCTTGTTTCAGAGCTTAAAATCATTTGATGGTGAAATATTTAGATAAAATTCTAGGATAGTGGATGAATTACCTCCGTGAAAAAGAACAGATTTTCATTTCAGCTGCAGTTGTACCATGTGTACTGGCACTTTTTGCTATCTCTGTCTTCATCTTACTTGCTAAAACTTTCCCTTAGACATCTCAAACAACAATATGTCCTCACAGTCCCACAAAATTAATAAACAGATCCTCTTGATGTTAAGGATATGGGAAATGAAGCATGCAAAGTTGAAGGCTTTCTTTCTTTCTGAAAACACTTGCATGTATTGAATATATAATACTTGCATGTATTAGACTACTCTCACTGAAGTGAGTTGGGTCATCCAGAAAGCATGTGCTTAACAGCTTGCACGGTGGGACTTGTATGAGGACACAGAGAAAATTAGTGGCAGTATGGGGAATGGAATCCATTTTTTGCCCGCTTTAATCATCTGTGACATTTTCTGAAACCCTCCTTTGTTCTGTACAATGTAAATAATGACACAGACATTTTTCAGATATGCTGTATAATGTGCCCAAGTCCTTGAAATACTTGATACGGTGCCTTAGTATCCATCAGCTCCCCTAGGACAGGGATTACTGATTAGTAGGTTCAAGAACGGATGCACTACTCTGTTCATGTTTGCAGAATCTGTTTACTGCTGCATCTTTTTTCTCCCAAATGACTTAAGTAAAATTAAATTGAAAAAAAAAAGTTAATTTTTTTTACTGTTAATGAGGAGTAAAATTTTAAAGTAAAAGTCTGAACTTGGAGGAAAAATATATTCATAGAAAAGCAGATTTCAGGTGTAAATGTCCAAAATAATGCATTACAGAAGAAAATGCAACTCTCTTTTTTTTTTTTCTTTTTCTTTTACAGTCTGAATTACCATTCTGTTCTTGGCTGCAAAGGCACTGTACCGTCATGAATACCTTCCCTTTGAGAGATATGCAGTCAAATCTCTGGATACACGAATCAGTTTATTCTTTTTAATGCCTCTAAAAGTGCTAATTCTTCAGGTTCAGTGTAATTGTTAGCCTTCAGAAGGTTCTTTTAAGCTCTTGTCATGGACTGAATTGCTCGGAAAAAAATGTGAACTGGTTCAGTCTGAAGTAGACTCCCATGAGTACCCTGCCAGCTCTTTTTGCAAGCTCTGGTTTTGAGAGCTGTTGACAAACACCCTGGACAATATTCTGTCCTGCAAAAATCCCATGAATTCCTGTTCTTCTGCTGAACATGCGGTGTGTTGAATAAAAGCAACTGCAGCCTGGAGGCCAGAACCACAGTTCTAGCATGCAACACTGGCCTTCACATCATGTAGTACTTATTGTGGCATTTGTATGTAATTCTTTTACATGCAGCTATGGAAAATTGTTTCTAATAGTGCATTTCGTATTATTTTTCCACTGAACTTGCCTGCAGAGACTTAATGACATGCAACCTTTGTACCAAATCTTATATACTTTATAATAAGTACACCGGGAGTTCACAGGCATGTAAGTAGAATTTAATCATTCATTGTGTCTAAGCATGAGCCCCAGCAAGCTCTGACAACAGGATAAAATTTAGCTGGTCGTTATGCACCCTTTAAATCTTTGTCACTTGAGGTTAACGCATCCCTTGCCAACACCCTGGGGATCCCTACCTGGTGAAAACACTTACAGAGTATTTTCATATATCATAGTGTAGCCTCTTTCTCTGTATATACCATCAAAAGGCCTTTCCTGTAACAGACTGTGTGCATTCACTTCAGGAATTATTTGCCAGCTCTGTCATGCTGCACACACACATGCATGCACGCTCCTAAAGCAACCTCTTTGGTTTTGGCCTCTGTAAAACACAACAGACTCCTCTCTCCGTGAGGTTAGAGTCCTAGAGAAAAAGGTCTGGAGAGGTATGTATGAATATACTGGAAGCGAAATCTAGTCCATCGACTTACCTAAGAGAGGATCAACTATGCCTAAAAGATGAATAAACTTGTTTTTTCTAATACCTTCACTACACACAAAAGTTGTATCTCTTGGCTGCTCTAATATGGGAGATGTGCTGGCAGAAGCATATTTATATGCTGCTAGTGTTGAGCGAGAGGAAAGCCAGAGAGTGCAACAGACACTTTTTCATTTGGAAAAAGCATAAAAAGCAAATGAGAGACAGAGCGAAGTAGCAGAAAGAATAGGGACCACTACCACCACCAACTCCTTAGGCACACAGAAATGCAGGAACAGCAAGTGAACCATATGGCTTCAAGGGTTTCCCTGAGGAGCGATACAGCAAATGCTGGAATTGGGGCACTGATGGGTACCCCGAGGAGATAAAGAACGCTAACATTTTCCTCACATAAATAGGAATTGTGACAAAACAGAGGGAACTATCCTTCTGTCTTTTCCTGTCTTCCCTTGATGCATCAGGCTGTTAATCTCAGCCACAAACAGTGCATTTCACGTGCAATGATACTCCTGTTTTAAAAAGTTGCGAAATGGATGCAGTCGTCGTTTGAAACGCACCAGGCACCACATCCACCCACGAGACCGGCAACTGTGGGACGCAGACTCCCAAGGGGGGCATGCAGAGCCAGGGAGAGAGGCTGGCGTAACACCGTGCCGATGCTGCTGCACCAGGGCTCTGCATGGCACCAACCTTCCCTCACATGCGTCACCATGGGGTATGGTCAGGCCCTCGCTCCTGCTGCACGCCGGCGGTATTTACACCAGCCTCCACTGTTTCAGTGGATAAGCTTTCTTGTTTCATTCACCCAATCTCGAAGGCAGAGCTAGGGTCACTCACTTTTTATTTTCTAGTGTCAGATCTTTCAGGTGCATCTGGGCACAACTACTAATAAATCCAAATGTGGTGTGCTGGGAGAAGTACTGCCGTCCGATTGCGTTCGCATGGCACCTAGAGAAATAAGTCTTTATCCCTGGCAAAGGCTCCAAGCAGCATCACAATACAAAGTTTGCTATGGAGGAAGACAGTCTTTAAAAATAAGTACACTGTGACTGCAATGCACTTGCACTTTCAGTTTTTAAAGATTAACAGGTGCGACTAAAGATTGCAAAGTTTCCCCTACTTCATTCCACTGAGGAGTCCTCACATGTAACTCAATGCTGCTATATATTCTCAGCATGTTTATTCTCCATGCCAGTACTTCTGCCTTCCAAGGGATGCAAACCTAAAAATATGAACATTTTCTTAACAAGCCCTACTGGTTTTTTTATACTCATGAATTGAAGCACGAAGTATGTCTACTCCTATCCTACCTGATTATTTTACTTATGCCATTCAGTGACATAAAAATTGCAAAAGAGACAGACATTGCTAAAGAGGAAAAAATAAAAATAATACAGTGATATTCAAGTTTTATAGTATGATGTCACTGTGAATAAGCTTGCCTTTTCTACATAACCTTTCTATATAACTCTTCTTATAGCACCTTCTTGGAAAAATGGAAACTTTTTAAAGGAGGTAAACAGCAGCATCTGAAAACACATTTATATATTTTTTTTGAGTGTTCTCTTAGCTGGAGGACTAGCTTTCATCTACCTTGCAAGCAAAAGATGCAACCCCCATTCTCCTGATTTAAGGAGAGTACAGCTTTGAGCAGTGAGGTACCAGTTTTCCAGACACTGAGCTGCTAGGATTGCTGGGCCATTAGTTATCCCAGACAATTAATGTGCATGGCCAGTGGCCAAAGTATGGCTGACCTACTGTACACATGATGCGTAGTTTCTGAAAATGCATTTATTTTTACTCACCAATTAGGAATATAAACCCATTATGGACAGGTCATATGTGGGTTTGAGGCAAGAAATTAAAAAAAAAAACCCTATAAACCCAAACCAATCAGAATCCACAGGTATTTGTGCAACAATACCCAGCTCTTAAACATCCCTAGAAACATCCAGATCCCTGTATGGATATATTTGGGAACAAGAGGCTGTTGTTGGTAAGCCTTTTTGTGTGTTTGCCCTAAGAGCTCTCTTTGGTCCTCACTAATTTTTTTCTGTTTGTATTACTTCCCTTTTCTTCCTCTTTTATTCTGGGAGTCTTGCATAATGGTCAATTTACTGGAAGAGACATGTGGTTCATAGTTTGCCACAAGAACAATTCTTTTTGCCTCCTCTCCTCCATAAGCCTGGTATCTATCCATATTGCCCTCACATGCTTCACAGCCCAGTAGGAGGGCCAGATGAATCCACAAAGGTTAACTGCATCATGAGCCACATCAGCAAGACTGCAGTCAGCGGGTCAAAGGAAGCAGCTATTCCCTTTTGCTTGGTATTTGTGAGAGAGCTGGAGTGTGCTGTCTGGGTTTGGATACTAACAAACCAGAGAGAATCGGCAGAGGGCCACCAAGACGGTCAGCGGCTGGAGCACCTGCCCAGTGAGGAGATGCTGAGTGAGCTGGGCTGGTTCAGCCTGGGGAAGAGACAGCTTGGGGGGTCCTAACAGCAGCCTGCCTGGTCCTACAGGGAGGTTACAAAGAAGACTAAGCCAGACTTGTCCCAGAGGGGCACAGAAAAAGAACCAGAAGCAATAGATAACAAGTTGCGGCGAAGGAAACTCTGACTGCACTAAATGAAAAAGAAAAATCTTCCTTCTGAGGGGGGTGCAGAACTGGAAAAATTGCAGCGGAGCTGAAAGAGCTCCATCCTTGGAGATTTTCAAAACTTAAATACAGCCCTGAAATCCTGATCAAGCTGACCTTGCATTGGGCAGGAGGTTAGACTAAATGACCTCCAGAGGTCCTTATCACCTGAATTGTTCAGGTTCTCTGACTCTAATCTGCCCCAAGAAAATCAGTCCCAGTTTCCACCCCACCAGCATGCAACAGTTTCTACATCTTTGGCACTGCTTCTTTCTGTCTTACTAGTACATGGCATATGAATGACAACAAATGAACTGTGACATCTCTAGAAATTACAAGGTACTTGTCACAGCATTATTAGTGTTATTTCAGAGCCACTGCTTCTGCGTGCATTGAAACATGACTCCCGTGTTCCTCCAAGTTGATTTTAATCTTCGTTCAGAATAAAATTACCAGGTAAGATGGAAGACAGGAATAGGAGAGTGGAGATTCTCTTTCCAGATGACTGCAGGTGAAGAAGTCTCTGCTTTAAATAGCTGTAGGATGGATATTCAAAGAGTAGAAGCACAAGGGGCAGTCAGAGGTAGACTTGGCAACCAGTTACTCTAACCTGAATCAAACTAAGAGGGAGCCACAGATAGTGATTGGATTTCTGGAACTTGAGGAAGTGTCCTTCATTTTCTCATGTCTGCTAAATTCCTTTATGCATAGGGGGAAAAAGCCAGTCTTGATTGAGTCAAGTCGATTTTACTTTTGCAAATACAAAGAGTCAGCTGAAGAGAAAGGATGACCTTTGTTTAGTGAAAAAATCTTCGATACCTCTTATTCACTAACAGCAGGTGTCTTGATGCTAGCTTTTAAAACAGAAATCCTATTGTCATTTCCACTTGCTTTAATGATGACATTTTACTTCTAAGCTTCGGTGTTTAGTCCAAGGCAATGGAAGTTCAGTACCCCCCCAGAACTTCATACTGTGTCTTTTCTTGTGGGCCCTGATGGTAGCGAGGCAATATTTTACTGCAAACAGAGGAAAAAGCCAGAGGCCTAGTTTGCAAAATGCATGAATTAGAACAAATACAACACCCTGAAATGTAACAGCCTTGGTTTCGAGTTTGTGTGTAGCTTTGTTTCTGAGAGCCTGACTGACTATAAATTACGTCCATCCTTATTCAAGTAAGTCCTCTTATTCTGTATAGGCGAAAGAGGGATGCTGCTACATGGAACATACCATACTGAGCATAACAGAGCTTTTCACTCAAGGAAGGCTATTTGGGTTTGTTTTTACAGTCTTATTTTACAGATTAGACCACAGCAGATTAAGTGCTCTTCTACCTCAACTAAGTTGCAGCATTTGTGCACCACAGTATCAGCGCGTGGTGTGGCACAGGATTATCCCGTGGGCTTGCTGATCACCAAATAGCACACAAAAATTCTACCCCTGCATCCCTCTTACCCCAGTATGCCTGGCAACCCCGACAGCTGCTTCTGCTTTGGCTGGAGTGTGGCAGGGATGTGACACACTCCGGTTCTGCTGGTACTACAAATAGCAGATTCCTGACAGGAAAATTGAGTTACATTATCTGTAATTACAGTCTCTGGAATTCCATGCCAGGCAAATGAGCTCTCAATAAGAGTGGCTGCTGTTGCATGTGAGGGATCTGTTTCCCAGCCACCCAAACAGGAGTCAGACACCACACGGTTTCTTGTCAGTGCTCGTAAACAAGTAAATACCTAACTTGACTCAAGGACAGCAAGGCAGCCTACGTACCACGGCTCTCCTTTGTTGCCTGGCTGGGAATTTATTGCAGAAATTTCCTAGGCTTGTGATTGTGAACACTTATACTACATTGCTTCTCTATGACTACACAGAAAGCTTTGCATAAGCACCCATCACCAGAGTGGTTCCTGCATTTTCTCTGAAATGCGTCAGGCTTCCTCAAGTATTTTGAAGCTTTCTACAGCCTACCCGTTGTGCTATCCGCTCTCCGCTACCAAATTGTCATGCACATATTTTAACCCTTCATTCATTTGTAGGTACCCTATCTTATGTGTTTGAAGTTTGGGTGTTCCACAGACTGGTATAAATCTCCAACAAAGAAAACCTCATTTGTTAATCTACTAAGGATCCTGGAAGAACACATCTCAGCATATGCTAACAATTTCAAGCAAGGGATGGCAAAATCACTGTCTTATGCTCTGCAGGTACTACAAACAGTGACAACTTCTTACTTTCTGTTATTTCAGAAATTGCAACACAAAGATACTGATGATACACAGAGTTTGAAATCCTGACAACCTGCATTCGGTACCATCCAAGAAGTCAAAATCCATGCCTGGAAAACTGTTATATAAGTTTTCTATTCCAGCGTAGCTTTAATGTCTTGTAGAAAATATCACAAAATTAACTGCTCTAAGTGGATTACTTTGTTGTAATGCTACTGCTGTTAGCATCATAATGAAAGTTTACTGCTCTTGCATTGATATTTCAAAATAGTTTGTGCCTTTGGACTTCAGATGCCAAATACCACCTAGATTTGTTGTCCTGTGAAGACAATTGGAGACTTTGAAGAGAGAAACTCTACTGCAGCACTGAAGTCAATACCTAAATATGCTGCAAAATCCAGGCCATGGCAAAGATCATGGACAGAAAAGGTTTGTTAGGTCCGAGATGAATGAACAGTAAATACAAGTATAAACCTGGCAAATCCAAAATTGCTTGAACTTTCCTAGGATCTGGACAAGACATCTGTGAAGCATTTTAACTATCAAAGTGCCAGCAAATAGAAGGGTAGGAGGTAGGGTTCATTTTTGGCTTTGCCTTGTTTTTGTTTTCTTTTATTGTTGTTTTTTTAAAGCCTCTTAAGCAATTCCAAATAATTTCTACTGATTGCACTTACTGGACATCTATCTTGCTGTCAGTTCTCCTCCTTGCTTGCTTTATTTTTGGTATACTTATATTTAAGTATCCCAGACATAAAATATCTTTAGCACAGTTATCTTAGCTACCATGAGCTTGACAGATCAGGGAACAAACTGAGGACCTTCTGAATAAAACCCAAGAGCTGTTACAACTTAATGAAAAGAGCCCTGTCTCCTTCGCTAGGGCTGCAACAACTTACTAGATCAGTACATATGGTACCCTGGGATTTTGATTACATGAGGCTATCATGGTGAACACCACTGTCATTTTCAAGAAATACTCTGCACATAGGCATTTTTCAGCAGCATTCATGTGCAACTCCTTCAGCGTTTCACATTAGAGAATTTTTTGCTCCTGAAGAATGTAACAGTGTAAATACAACTGTCTGAGTACAGATGGGAATTTAAAAGATCATGAAAAAAATGTGTTTCCTTTAAACGAGTTTTACCTGCCAGGAATCTTTAGTGAATAAATTAAAAGAAACCTTTATTCAGTAATTCTTGCTCTTCCACACTCCCCCCTGCCCCATTCTAAAGGAACAGCTTTTTTTTTTTTTCCCCAAAAAAGAAAAGGCCGGTTTATAAAACAGAGTACTAATAATTTAAAACTTCGAGGAGCAAGGGATTAATATTTACAGTTAGTTCATCTCACTCATTTAAACCACAGCCTATCACTAATCTAGTCTACGGGGAGGGACTGTCTTTACAAACAACCCCTTTGTGTGTCCATTTTCCAGCCCCCTCTTTAAAAGGAACTTTCATGTTGTCTGATTGTTGTATCAGTTTCACTTCAGATTTTATTTCCAATTTCTGTTTCCTAGACAAAACCCTAGCCTGAACCCTTTAAAAAGGATCTGCCACGATCTAGTCATTTGTTCCTTTCCTAAGGACAGTTGGTTGAAACCGGCACTGGCGGTGTGCATTGCGCTGCTCACCGCTTGCAGATGTTTCGAGTCCTATTTTGATGAACAGTAGAGGAACTGTGCAGTTCAATTTTATAGTACCTTGTACAGTTCTATCAAACCGGAGGTACAGTTATTTCCTGACTGCAGGAAGCGTTAAGTCAGGTTGCAGGATTAGTGAACGTGAGTGCAGAAGAAACAATTATGACTGAAGCCTACTTTTTTGTTGTTCTTTCAGTCCATAGTATTTGAGAATGGACAACGAAATCTTTGGGGGGGCTATATTTATTTATTTATTTGACACTGTTCCCGTGCACACATTTAAGAACACACTCTCCTGAATTATTTTGTAGAGGTATTTCAGGAAATTTTCTCAATGTAACTGATTTTATTCTTCAATTATGATGCACTGAAGTAATTGCATATTAGCTCACCCATGGTCTAATGCTTTACATATACTCCTCTCTGGAATGAAGCCTATATTTTCCCTCAGAAGCAGCTGGTAATATTCTATCTGTATTTTTTTATAGAATAAAATGAAGGAGCATGTCCTGACAACACAGTTAATGACTTTGCTAGTATTGCCTTCCCATTTGCAACCCAACACAATGAATTTGTTAACATAGGCTGTCTTTTGTGCTGTACAAAGACCCAGGTTCCATAATGCTAGTCAATGAGAATTCAGCAGTGAAGGAAAGCAAATCTTGGGCTCTGATCAACAGCTTAATAACAAGATGAACAACTCTTGTTTCTTCAAGCTGTCCAGAAAAATGAAGGGTAGTGAAGGTCTACATCTGAGTTTCTCTCTGCACAGTATCTGCTGTATTCACAAAGCAAGCACATTAAAAAAAAGAAAATAATTAACTTCCGAGACTACCTTAAATCTGACAATTTCTAGCTCTGAAAGACAGCGCATAAAAGGCATTTGAATATTGCATCCTACTTCTACCTACAAATGTCTTAGAACAAGGTATAAAACAGGAGAAGTAACAGATGAGTCTGTACGTGATCTGAGGATGAAGAGTAGGTTTAGTTTTCTCTTTTTTTTCCCTCCAAGTGCAATGGGGTGATGTGAAGAAGGGAAGAAGGTGGCCTGTTTTGACCAGGTCTAAGCTGTGGGACAGATTAAAAACTCCATCTCACTTCAGAGAAACCCTTGAAGTAAAGAAAACAGTATCAGAACAATCAGACTTTGCAGCATGCAGAACAAGGTTGACAGGAAGGTTTACAGAAGATCTAGCCACCATCAATATAGTCTCGCAGGTAACATTTATATGATCTATTCAGTAAACTTTATGGAAAATCCAAACAACTGGAAGAAAAGAGAGCTGGATAGAAAGGCATGAAAAACTCTTAGCTGGGATTTAAAGGAAAAAGGAAAGCAAGGTGAGGAGTGGGGAAGGACAACGCAACATACAGCTAAACACTTTGAAGCTACCAACACAAATCAAGACTCTTCCTGGCATTTGCAACTGCACTGGACTGTCTCTTTGCCAAAGCCAGCAAACTGCGCAGGACACAAAGGTGACGGACACTAGCTCTTGTGAATTCTTTATATAAGCAACAGTTAAAACATCAACTTATCCTTTGCTAAAATTTCAACCTACAAGCAAATGGGACGCTCAGTAATTTTACACTGAATACAGGAACACAAGCCAATTGCACATCATGATCTGGAAAAGCTGACTGACAGAAAAGTAGAAAATAGAAAACCTTGGGGCTTGCAGGTACAATCTTATCCCCATGAATTTTATGAGTGAATAAACTGGAAGAGAAACAATTTACAATACTACTGGGGAAGGAGGTGTTAAAACCAAACACATTAAACATTCAGCAAGGTGCATTTATTAGAGGAACCTAAAACTAATAAATAGATGCTAGAATCAGACTTCTAAGGTGGCTTGTTGGAAGACAGCGTAAAACAATTAACCATCCTCAGCCGGGAAAGACAGAGACTAAAAAAAGAAAGAGCTGGATGTGTTCACTGTGAGGAATGATAGAGCAAATAGGAAGACCTGAGGAGGTAAATTCCCTGAAGATCTCAGTGGGGAGAAAAATGAAGCCTTTCACATATGTATAGGCCCAAAAAGAATTATATAAATATGTTTTAAAAAGGGAACATTTTCTACTAGCTACAAGGGGAAAGTTTCTGAACAGTTGTCCAGTGCCAAATATTTTCCTATGCTGAAAATGTCAGCAAGGTTCTGGCAGGTGCCTTGGAAAAACAGAGCCCACTTTTATGCACACTCAGCATCCCCTTTGGGAGACTCCATTTCCGCAGGCTGCCTTGGGGTTGTGTTTGGCACCTGAGGTGTTTCACAGGAAACTACAACAAGTTTTTGATGGTATAGAGGGTACTATAGTCTAAATAAATGTTTTAGTATGATGGAGGTAGGGGAGAGGGAGCCACAGACCTGCCGGCCTAACTCTAAAGAAAGAAAAATAAATTCCATGTAAAGAATTGGCAGGTGAGGGATAAAAATTAGAATGTGTATGATGTGCAGGAATACCCAGCAAGTCTGAAGCCCTCAACAACATGCCTGCCCCAAATACAAAAGGCAGTAAAACCATGTCTCATAATGGTGAACCACCCCAGAAAATTTGTGTCTTCTGCAGTTTTGCAAACCCTTTAAAGGTCTCAGCCCTAAGCCTGTGTGACTCTAAGTGCAAAAGAAAAGGAGGGGGGGAGATAGGCATTGTTTAAAGTACCTTACTCACAAGGCAGGCATCCCAGAAAGAATGGAAAGAGAAGCCTTCATTTCCTGTAGCCATCTAGGCAGGAATTGCTCCATAATCAGTTATGACTCATTTACCCCATCCTAATGCTAAAATATTACCATAGCATGTATATGTAGCCTGTATGAAACTATAAACTCTGCTGCTATCAACTCAATTAATTTACTCTCAGAGAAGAAATGGACTGGCAAATTACAATCTACCATACTGGCATTTCACAAATGAGCAAGTGTGTACAGGTGCTTTCTGGAACATTTCCAAAGAGAGGAATGCAGCTACAATGCATAAAAAGTGGAGAAATTAGACCTGTAAAAAGGACCCTGTGCATTGCCAAGTCTAGGAAAAACTTGGCCTTTTTTAAAGCAAATATTTGATTTTAAGCATGAGAGATGGATGTTGAAATGGGGCAAATACACCTGGGCCCCTGAGAAAGTAGGACTGTCTGTCTGAAGCAAGGAGAGGACAACCAGGGACGAAGGCAGGACAGACACCTAACAGCTGGATGGCACCAAAAGTTTCATGATGGCTCTGCTCTTACAAAAAGGCCTCTTGGGCGAGGGGTTCTCTGGAGTTTCCAGGACTACAAGAACATGTCCGAAAATCTTGACTCAAATATTTGTAAGTATCATTGCAGTCTTGGGTTTAAAAGTTAGAGTCACAATAAAACATGGCCAAGAATACTGAACACGCTCAAGGAAAAGGAGGATTACATGTAGAAATCTAGGCAACAGCACAAAAGCACACATGATTTGGCTTCTCAGTGTTTCCCGGTCAGACTTGTAAGTATTAGTTCTATACTACGTCTACATAGGAGGTGTTGGATGCAGCTGGGAACACTAAACCCAGATCACTATGGCTGCAGTTAGTTAAGGCAATTTTCTTCCATAGATAGTCAGCATCTTCCTGAAGCTGAGACATAATACCTTTCCTTCCTCCTTCTGTGGAGAAATCCCACTTACACCACATACCTACCTATATGTTAATCACAGAATCACAGACTGGCAAGGGTTGGAAGGGACCTCAGGAGATCACCTAGTCCAACCCTCCTGCTAAAGCAGGTTCACCTAGAGCATGTTGCACAGGACATCGTCCAGGCAGGCTTTGAATATCTCCAGAGTAGGAGACTCCACAGCCCCCCTGGGCAGCCTGTTCCAGTGCTCTGTCACTGTGTGCATCTGTGTGGATTCCCTTACAAAGCACTCATTCTGTCAAAAGTATTCAAGATTACTTACTTGTGATAAGGTTCTGAAAGATCTTCATTTTTGTAGTTAGATAACTTTGACCCTTTGCTATCTATATTTCTGATTGTGTGTGTGAAATCGATGGCTTTTAACTGATTTTTCCCTATAGCTAGCTCTCACTTTCCTCTAAGAGAAGCTAGTAAGAGCGTTTCCCATTAACATCAACGGGTGCGGAATCAAATCCTTTAGCATACTACTCAGGAAAGTTTCTGTTCAGCTTCTGCTCCTGAATTCATTTGGAACGTACTTTCTAAGCATCAATAAAGACTGACTCTGAATTGCAAATGGCCACCAAAACCATACCATGACAACTCTTGACATTTGCCTCTGTGCAAGTCAGCCTTGCACCTAATCTTGGTTTTAAGCTTGTAATGTGTTATCATTGCATCTTGGGACTATCTGTGTGTTAAGAAGACAGCTATGCACAGAGGTGTTTGGAGAAGTGATGTAACTTCTTCCGGATGGGACAATGTTCTCCGGCTACATCTGTGTTAGGAAATTTAGCAGTGCTTGGGAACTTTCCCAAGCCCAGAAATGTGATCATCTCTGCTATTAAACCAAGAGAGCAGTGATTTTGGCCTGTGCCAGCTGGCACTCCTCCAGACAATTCCTGGCCATAGTCTGGGAACTAACATGGACCGTTGGCCATTCCCAATAGGTGTTTTGCATACAGACACCCTGGTTTTGGAAGCTAAGAGAAACATAAGCAGAATCTATTATCTGCCAGGTGGTCTCGGTGCCCAAGTACTAGCAGACAAACGCAACTTCGAATTATAGGCATAGATTTTGTGTCCTTAGGGACTACTTAACTCAACATGAAGAGATAAGTATAAATTTATAACACTGTTCTGAGTTCTAATGATTTAAAAATGTATTTCCATACCAGTTTGTTGTAACTCAGAATCATTATAAGCTTATCATTCTTCTTCTTTATTCGTTTATTATTTTAAAAAAGGAACCCAAAACTAACCACATCATCTACTTTTATTGGCTTAAGTGAGTAATTTTTCAGCTTCGAGTTAAAATCAAGGGGAGAATCAATATGGGCATCGCTGTAATTGAAAACCAGTGGGTGATAATTCTGTACTGAAAACAAGATAATAAGAATAGAGATGAAACACTGGCAGGGGAAAAGAAGAAAAGATTAAAGATACGATCTCAATTAAATATCAACTATTATTAACGTTATATTAAAAACTTCCCTGTGTTCTTTTCATATGCTGTATATTTTTTCTCTTTTCCTCTAATGGATGTTAAAGGAAAGAATAAATGAAATTATGTGAAAATATTATAAAACAAATTCAGACAGAATCAATCAAGTGTGTCCTTAGCTGGTAATTTATTCCTAATGTCATTGAATAGCCCCCAAAACATGAATATTTAAATCCAAATCTTCTTTCTTACCACTCTCTTTACATAGTCTTCCCTTATACCTCCAGCTTACAATTCTAGCAATAAGGAATTATCTTCCCATTGCTCACAATGAAAGAAAAAAAGACAGGATTCAGCTTTACTCCTTTACTCCTTATTTCTAACAGACCTGCTGGTTCCAGCCCTGGACTTTAATACTCAGGAGAAAGGAAGAATTAATTCTCTAAATAAATGGCTAGCAGGCCAAGAAAACTATTTTGTCTCTAGTCTAATCTGTATTTCAAACAACCCAGTGATAAGAGTTGAAGAGATAACAGATTTTGCTTTCAGACCTTTCATATTCAAAGCCATACTAATGGAGGGCTTCTAAAAGCTCACTGAGAACAGATGATGAGGAGGCCTGAAAATTAGTTTTATTCAAATGGTAAAAAAAAATTTAAAATCAAAAACCAGTCTCCACAATGAACACTATCATTCAACTTCTAACAAGTCAACTTCCCAAGAAAGGAGAAAGTCATATGTTTCCCCTTATATTGTTGCACATAGTAGGGAGAAGGCAAAGAAAAAAATAATTCCTGTATTTAATAAGGGAGGACAACGAACAGTGGGTGACGAAACGCTGATGCATTCTCATGTCTTTCCTCGCTCCCACAAAATGCTAGTTATGACAAGATGCACCCACAAAATTAACATTAAGAATAGAATAAGGGTAAAGATCAGACTAGGGAAGAAAGAGTTAAAGAACATTTAGGTAAGTTGGAAGCACTGAAGCCTGTTCTCCAGGTGAAGTTTGCTGTGACCTAAGGATCTTACTACAGTAATGTCTACCTTGGAGAGCCCATGGAGGATAGGAAGAAAGAAGGGGGTCCCGGGTGGTTGAAAAAGGCCGCTCCCTTGCCTCTTTCCATTTTCTAAACCTCACAACCTTTAAGGACAGCTTAACCCTGGGTTCTTCTGCATATATAACTCACAGTGAAATCACCAAAAGCTTATTAGCAGCACTGTTAAATTTGCACTGTTGTACAACCGGTTCATAAATCCTTCTGAAGAGCACAGATTTTGGTTATAAAGTGCCTTTCATCCACAGGCGGCTCCAGGTGTGTCGGCAATAGTTCAGTATAATGACACCAGCAGACTCTGCTCTTGCAAGAACAGTTTGTCATTCAGTCCCAAGCAGGAGAACAATTCCCCAAATCCCCATCTAGCTACACTGCCTATCCAGATATTGTGTGGGTTACGGTGGAAAATGCAGATATTGTTCTCTCCTTTTGTGCCTTTGCACATGAATGGAGACTAAGAGGAATTTGCTCACGCCATGCTTGCCAGGGGAACCATAGACAGGGACAGGCAGGGGGAAGTCAACTGCACCTTTTTTATGTTTTTTCTGGATTGGGAGAGGAGAATGGGATGGCATTGTGACTGAGACACGTTTCTTTGTCAGCCTGCCTCCTGGGGCAGTACAATGGCATATCGTCCCACGTGCAGGACTCGGACTACGGTATCAATATATCTGAATACATTCTCAGATACTATATAAAGAAAATAATCTCTCAAATAGAGTTCAGGATTTTAAAACGTACGGTACATATTACTGATTTTAATTATAGATTCTTTGAAGTCTCTTTCAGTCACTTAGGGTAATCTGTGCCTTTAGAATACTAGAGACTTATCACTTTGAATATTACTGACAAGATTGCTATTAAAAGTGCAATCAGCTTTTTAATTTTTACAAGTTGTGTCAAAATGGTTTAAGCATATTTGAATTTATGAGGGTTACCTTTACTCTTCCTCCTACAACAATGACAGAAAGTCAGGTGTCACACTATTACCATGGGAAAAAATGGCTAGGCCAGCATGAAAAGAGCAATGATGAGTAGCTACACAAAACTCATGTTACTGTTCTGAGCATGCCCAGGGTATACAAAATGCCTGTAACTAACTTAGTTGAGCACTACGCTGAGCTCTTGTAGAGTTAATTAAAATGCTACACCTTCTCCCTAAACAAGCTGATCTCCGAGTACTAGCTATGGTGTAGCTGTAGCCATGCCAGTCCAGGCACCCAAGCACAGACAGTTTGCAGGATGAGATAATAGGTCCTTTTAGATCAGCTAATACCACTGTTAAGTTTACAAGCTTTTGTTCAGCTAAGTGTACATTACAGTTCAGACTCATCACAAGAATCCTTTTTTTGAATTTTTTTACAAAAGACAGCCACGCAACCATGCAAAGCTGAAAAGATGAATATTCCCTCCCGTGCAAAGAATCATGGAATCAAGAAGCCACGCAAAGCTCGGCGATACTATTTCACTTCCATCTAAGCTCTTTGCTAATGGCTAAGGGTACACTGAGCACTGCAAAGATTTCTGGTTTAGATTACCTCACCACCAGCAAACAGGGTTCTTTCAAAAATTGCCACTGGAATTCATGTCATGTCACTGCAGGAGCATCCTTAGTGCCTTCATCCCCACAATGTCCACCAAGGCACAGAGGAATATTTCTTCTCTCTAGAAGGGGGAAATGGAGGCCTGAAGTGACACTGTAGTTCACACCCAGCAACCACACGAGTTGCCTGCGGGACAGAATCTAGAGCACTTCATGATTTGTCCCCTTCTGGGGATTTTGGGTTATGATCTCAGGTGCTCTGCGGGAGTCCCTCAGGCAAGGCCTACTTGCACAGGGAGGACGCTGGGTTCAGCGCGCAGCACCGCGCGCAAGGTGCGGAGCCGAGCGGCCGCAGCCAGCTGGTGGGTGCGTCCTCCACCGCTACAGCCATGGAGCAGCGGGACGCGAGAGGTTCCTCACATCATTTTTCTTGTTGCATACGTGAACTACCTGAACACATTTCTACCATTAAAAGCAACACTTCAAGACTTGGTGAGAATTCTTTTTCGATAGCCTGTATTAAAATATTTGTTTATCAATGTAAAGCTCTTCTCTGAACAACTTTTGGTGTAATTTACATGAAAAGCATCCCTATAAATAATTTGCTAAAGGGTGTTTTAATAATCATTTGCTACATAATTACTGGTTCCAGCAGAACAATTGCTGTAAATCATGGGCATAAGCAGCTAATCTCTAACACCTCCCAGTAGTTTCTGCCTATGCTAATGATGTCTGACTATATTAGCCCTCTTAGCCATTTATAAACACACATAAATATTACATTATAGAATAGAAATTTTTGCTGACAGAGTAGTGTTGAATTAAGGTGCAATGTTTCAGAGCTTTTGCTGGTAGAAAGATCTCGTTAGCATGGATACAATTATACCTGTGTAAAGACACTTGTTTTGATACAGCTTTCTCCCTCACACTTTCTCTCTGAAAACTGGAATAAGCAATCCAAGCAATAAGTTCTTTAGCTAATGTAAGTTTTCCTCTACGCTATGTGACAGTCTAGGCAAAGCAGCATCTTTTCCAGGTAAAACTAACGCTCATATATACCCATAAAGAGGTAAAGCATATCAATGTCTGAAATATCACCCGTGGCCTACAGGACTATGGTGTGCTGCAACGTCCCCAGCAATTAATTTCAGTCTGTACTCAGACGCTTTGGAGTCAGACAGATCATTACGGACACATACCCTCAGGAAAATCAAGCAAATGGAAACTTATTTCAATGATCTTACCTTACACCCCACCCCTTTCTTTTTTTTTAATTTTAATTGGAAGGTTTTAAAGTGATATTGGTTGTTTTTAAATGCCTAATTATCTTTATATAAATGGCACAATATCATCCTTGAAGTGCTGTGCTTGGTGCCCTGTGCTGTTTATTATTTTGCATTATAATTATCATGCAAAGCATAGAAGGTGACTTTAAGCAGCTCATTTGAAGTGCTCTTTTCTTAAACACAATATCTTTTTGAGGCTATTTGCATAGATGTTTATCTCCTGGTTTTAAGAAAAATCAGCCCAATTATAACTACACAAAAGTTTTTATTATGGGTTTAATCCTGAAATGTAAATGGGCCATTGTAAAATCCATGCTGAAATTTTAATTTGTGTTTTTATTTGTGTCTGTGGATTAACAAACCATCCTGCATTGAAATTAATTATACAGATACACAAAATATTAAGTGATAGAAGAGCATATGTGGCAAAATAGCTCGGAGGGTTGAAGAACTAGAAGCTCTTTTGACCTGTATATCATGGCTGCTGAAAAGAAATGCATGCCTACTGCCCAAACAAAACAAAAAAAACGACCCAACAATCTTGTGCAGAGGATATGTATTCCATTTAATGTTGCTTTCGGTTGCCATGGCTATGATAGCCTTAATATTGTAGGCTCACAGCAAGGTTGCAATTAGTATTTGGATTTAGAAGAGGGAAGATAATGATTTCATATCGAAACTTCTCACTTAATACTCTTATGGACATAAAACTGCTTGCGGGTTTCAAACCAGCTATTCCTATGCTAAGAAAACAAAATGAAAGAAAAGAATCTGTATTATTTGGCTTTGAACCTGGCACTTCATGGAGTTATATGGCCTGGCATCTTCAGAACTCATCTACAGTTCAGTTTACTCATACATATGTGTATATAAACATATACATGTATACACACACTTACCCTCACATGATGAAAGCTTATAACTTTATCCATTTGCCTTGCCATAGTTCTAACACGAAACACTTGACACTCTGGGAAGTGTCTTTACCTGGTTCTTACTAATTCCTCCTCTCTGAGAGTAGCTCACTTCTCATTACCTTGAAGTATTCTGGGTTGAGGTGCCAGCATTTGAAAACTATTCCTTCAAACGTCAAGCCCTCGTCTCACACGCCAAAGTGGATTCAGTCGACTCAGACCGACAATTTTAGTCTTACGTTGTTGGCAGGCTGATGTACAAACCGAGAATAAGTTCTGATGGAGAAGAAAAGACCTAATCCTTCTAATGGAAGCCTTAAGTAGACCCTTTGGATAAAACCGGTTTACTTTACTCTTTAAACATCTACCACTACTTGCCCTTCATGGCTGGGAACTTTTGTTTTCTGATGCTCGCATTACAAGCTGCTATTTTCAAGTATTAAGCCATTCTGCTGGCTTTTTAGCTTCATAACAGAGCTTACAGCAGTACTACTTCTGCTGTCTTTGACAGCAGTCATACTTTAAAGCTTCAGAGGAAAGGGCAAAGAAACCCTTGTGGACAATTACAGAAAGATTCACCCAAAAAAGAAACATCTGCCTGTTCCTGTCAATTTGTGCTTAGATTTCATCTTCACAAATGCTGAGTGCAACTCTCCGTGGTTCTGTTTAAAGCTTTTAATCTCCCCATCCCTTTAAATATGCCCACTTCTCTTTTTCAAAAGCCATTAAAATTCAGGGCTCATAGTTATCCCACAGCAATGACTCCCATCAGTTGGGCATGTTATGTTAAAACTAGCCTTTCCTCTTCTCCTTTTTAATATATTTAAAAGATGTAGTAGATTTGCTCAGAATATTAGGGAGGGAAAAAAAAAGTAAACTGTTAATCTTCCCATATAATTTTGAATCTTTGTCATCTTGCAACTTGCTTATTGTCCTTCCAAACTGAACACTATGGGAAAGGACCTGTGACTCTTGAGTGGGTCTGGCGACAGAAGTCGTATGCCTATGCCATTACCGTAGGAGTCGTGCTTGGCTGTGGTCGACAGAGCTTGAGGTAGCGGCTGAGCTTGATTCATATCAAGCTTTCCATAAGGGTTTATTATAAACAGCACAATGCCAAAAATGAAATCTGACCATGCACGCTTTTGCGCAGATGAAAGCATAAACCCCACATTTTTCAGGAACAAGAAGACCAGTTGGTTTGAATTGTTTTACCAGTTCTGTTCTGGCATGCATGGGCCTTGATTTTCCTCTTTCCCCTCTCTCCTTCCCGCCCACCCCCTCAAAAAAAAAAAAAAGAAAAGGACAGTACAAGTTTCCAATGTGAAATGGAAACAATGAGAAGTACAGATATTATTGCATCTCCTCCAAACCCAGGTAACCACAGCCTACCACAGGTTTCTCTGGTGCTCTGATTGCGTGAGTCGTGTACATATGACACCATTCAAAGTTGGCTCTAGGTTAGCAGGAGCGTATTCATGTGCTTTAGCACTGGTAAATTTGTGGAAGACTCATGTCCTGAGGACATATCATCAATTCCTCTACAGCTGAGCTAACGCTATGAACTGGAGGGACCTGCTGCAGCCGTTCAGTTCCTTGCGTGCAGATCTCTGGGATCCCTTCTCAGCTATCCCCAGGGTTTGCTCTCCTCACTTCTTGAAACACTACAGTGTGAAGAGGTCTTGCTTTTAAGTGACTAGTTATGATGTCCCACAAGAAAGGAACAAATATTCTAAATCTTTTTCTCCAGGTCACTGCTTTGCTTTCTCTTCTTCTTGCATGACACATCGTTCCCCACCTTTTCCTTGCTTTTCATGTCATAAGTTTTTCCCTCACCCTTCTAGAAAGCAGTCCTCAAGTCTCAGATCTAATGCTCAGTTCTGTCATATGTCTTTATGTCCAGCTATGGGAGGGTCTTGCCACTGCCCCTGCACTGACTTGGGTAGAATTGACCCTTCTCAAAAGTCATCTTGGAGGGAAAGTCACAGGTAGATGAATATCAGTTTGAGCAGAAGGAAGAGAGTGGGAGAAAGAACAAATCTTGCTGGACTTTGGTAAATATGTTTTGTAGAGCACAGAAATGTACTCGGGCTTTCTATGAACTCGCTAAACAGATGTTGCTGGCACTATGGATGCAGAAGAACAGAGCACATCAGAGGTTGTAAAACCCACCAGAGAATCAGGGTAGACACCTGGGCTCTCCCTGGTACCTGCTGATCCTGAGGAACAGGACGTGAAAGCTGTCTGAGCACTCCCTTATTTAAGCAGAGTCTTACAAAGACCTTGTTCCTGAGAAGAAAAAAAAAAAGAAAAAAAAAGTAAAAGCAACTGCTTGTATATTTCTGTTGCTGCCATCAGTAGAAGCTTCTGGCAAGTTCTGCCCAAAGCTGTTGACGTCTTCTTTCTCTGGTGGGAGGCTTTGAAACTCTTTTCTAGACATCTGATTTTTCCGCTGACTGCACCTCACAGTAAGTAATACCATTTGCTTTTACTTTTGCTTCGTCCAGCTTGAAACAGCATGTAGCTATGCAGCAGCCTTGATCGGATAAACAGCTGGATTTCTCCTGCTATATGCAGCAGCTGACGAGCAGTGGCCACCTATTTAACTCCTGCAGTCAAAAATGTACTTGTCCTCCACACTTGTAATTTTCCAGGGATCACCAAATTTGGATCCTTTGTCCATTGTAACCTTTTTTCTGTCAATGTCTCCAGACACATAATAGGACTGGTTTAGGGGTAGCTGCCCACACTAGGGGATACTAATTGTTGCTAATGGTGACCTTGCTGCATTAGCAAATTTTAATTCCTCTTATGTGGCCTCCCCCTGTTCAGACGATTCCATTTCTAATAGCCTTTGCCTCCACATTTTCTGCAAGTGTCATCTGGCCTGTGATTCCTGGGAAACAGTCTCTCTTATCTGACCCATGGGACACCCATGCACAGTCGGAACTTGGGTCACTTCCAATTTACTTCGCCCCCCCCAGTCCACATCACTAGCAATTGTTTTTTGAAATACTGCATCTGGTATAAAGGAGTCACCCAGAGGCTAGGAACGAGCAGCTGATGCTTGTCAAAAAGATGCATAGGCTGATCCACAGGTTATCACTATCTTCAATTCAATCAGCTGTGCCTGTCTCCAAATATGATTCTTCCCATGGCTTGCACTAGGCACAGGTCCTTATCTGCCTCTACCAGGGCCAAGTTTAGATTTGGCATAGCAGATTCTCCCTCACTTGAGCTATGTCCAAGGTACATGATGGAATGAAAGCCTTCATAAACAGTCTCCTCAAGGCTGTTCCTCCCCCCACTACCATCTGATTTGCTATCTTTGCCATTATTTTAAGAGGGAAAACCTTCCCTCTGTTTCCTTAGGAATGGTTATGAAAATAAAACACACACACACTTGTGCAACACACACACAAAATTAACCGTTATTTATTTATAGTTTAAAAAAAAAAAAAAAGTGTGCCTGTAAACCCCAAAATGTGCAGTGGGAAATTGTTGGTAAAGACACTTTAGTCTCCAGCTAACAGGCACTGCCAGATACCAATACTTTCTTATCAGTTTAGCCATTTGCAGAGAAAGAAGTGTTCAGAGCCCATCCACTGCCCCCAGATTCCAGGCCTTTTCTGCACAGCTAGTAAATCTTTCCTCCACCAAGTATGTTTCTGCCATTTTAAATCTACTTCTACAGCTGCAGCACTTGCCTGTGGATTTGAAAGAGTGATTGAAACATTGCAAATAACAAATGCCATTTCCTTCTCTAACTTTGTTAGACAAAATACAAGAGATCCATGACAGGACAAAACAGATAATAGGACTATCTCCTTGGGGAGAAGCTGTCTGCGCTGCTCCGTACACTTTATTAGGCGCATGCCTAATAATTTGAGTCTCAGACAGATGAGCATCAGAATTTAGGAAGATAAATATTGAAGATGTGTACAACATCTCATTTCTAGTCCTTTTAGCTCTAAAGAAGAAATTGAAGTGTAATTAATATGGGGTCACCTGCCTAAATCTTCAGACACAGAATTAGAGAGGAAACAGTGTGGCTCCCTACCTACTTCCAAAGCAGACCTATCCTCTTCCAGTTCTTCAAGTGACGTGAGGGTAAAAATTATGGGAGCGGAGCTCAAAAAAACCAACCGAACCAACCCATAACAACTTTCCCCTTTGTCTCTACCGGCATTGTAATGGTTTTAGATACCCACGTCAAATTCTTGCACAGAGAATGCTTCACTTTCAGCACAAAGGAATATTTATTACAATTATTTGGCAAAATAACTTCACAAAAACAAATAGCTGAAAGAAAGCTTTGATATATTTGCAGACATTTTATGAAACAAAAGGAAACGTAAATTCTTTGATTAAATCACACATAATGAATTATTCATCCAGCCCTTTTCTGCGTTAATCAGTTAACACAAGGTGATAACATGACTTTAGAAAAAATGAAAACAAAACCTAAGGAACTGTAAGGAAGTAAGCAGAATCTGAAATGTGAACCAGAATAGAGCATGCATAATGAGATAATGAAGATTCCTTTTAAGACGGGGTAAAGAGGCAAAGCCAGTGCACCTTCTGAACAAAGAGCAACAAATTCATCTTTCATGACCTTGATCATGTCAGCTCCAAATGAGAAGGCATTTGCTGGGGACATGAGAGAAACCTAAGCCATCTGAAGTTGTCCTGGGAGTTATCTTACCTGCACTATGTTCACAGCGACTGCAAAAGAGCCTGTTCAGAGTCTGCAGAGTCCAGACTCAAGCCTTTGATCCTGCCCCTTGGGAGAAGGATTCAGCCCTGGGACTGACTAGTGGACTTAGAGCAGAATGTCCTATCTGCCTTACTGCAAGGTAGATTTGGACCGAAAACTTAATAATCATGCTTTGAGCTAACCACAGTCTCTCAGGGCTGTGAACCAGCACCACTGGACCAGAGAAGGAGCAAGTCTTGCTTACTCATTGCAGGAGCAGAGTGGACCCCAGACCAGAGCAGCACTCCCCAGTGCACCAGCACACGTGCGGAACTGGGCTAAATGGGAGCAACCGCCATTAAAATCTCTTTCACAAAAGTGGAAAAGCCACAACTAACCACTGTTTATCAGAAGTGTGGAACCTGTTAACATGAGAAAGAAGTAGCAAGAAAACGAGGTGCAAATTTTTACATATCAAACAGCTTGGCCCCAAAAGGTAGAGAAGGCTTAAACCCAAGTTTTTGCCAAAGCAGACTTACATAGCCATACCCAAGTACTTGAGGTGTGAACTCATCACAGAGGTACTGAGGTTCTAGCACCAGTTGGCATAGCAATGAGTCCCATGCAAGGTGACAAAACCTATGCACCATTTAGATCAAGGCACTCCTGACCAGTGCAAGAATTCATTCACAGTACTCTGTGGGATTCCCTTTCGAAAGTTTGGAGCAGCACAGTGGGAGCCCTCTCCACCACCCGTCAGCATGCTTTTGCAAGCCTGCCCTTGCTACTGAGCAATGACACAGGAGCTCTACTCCAGAGACATGACTCCTGACAAGGCTGATTTCACCATACGTAGTTTCCTCACCCCTCATCACATTAGCAATAAGACTCCACATTAGTGCAACACCCGTCACATCAGCATATAATTTCCTTCTCAGAAAAGCCCATATTCATAGAGAACCCATAATGGATATGTTTAATTGAAGTTTTATATACTAAGAGTACCACAAAATCTCAAGGTAAATGTAAATTTTTCTTATTTTATCATCACACAGAAAGTTCTACATATGGATTTAGCACTTCATGTATTCATATTTCTTTAAAAAAACCCACACACTTTCATGGAATTTACCATATTGGTGAATATTTATCAAGAATGTTCTGTGATTTTTCCAGACTCCCTTTCCCTTGACCCCTAAATGTCTCAGCTTGAACCTGCATGAAATATATGCATACAAAAATATAAAGAGACTCCAAAGACAGAAAGAGAAGTGGCATTTGGAATTCCAACCTGCTGAGAAATATTTACTCTTACTTCACTTGACTTAAAAGTAGCTGAAGGGAGTTGCTCTGAACAGTAATTTTATGCCTTGTAAAAGCTATCAAAGTTGCACACAGATGCATTTTACAGAGACTCGAAGGAATGCTCACACTTCTTGGCAGGTGAGTTAAGCCTGTGGCACTGTCTGGAGACAAGGTTGCAAGGGTGAATCAAGCAGTCCTGAAGATCCAAATCATTACATGAATTTAAACATTTTCTCAGCGTCCGTATTCCCCAAGCCACAAGTGTGCTTTTGTTCGTTAAACCTTTCAAAACGCTGGTGCTCTCTGAATGGCTACAGCTCTAAATCCTGCGGTGCCCAAATGGGCTCCAACGCAAGCTAGTCTGCATACCTAACTAGTCCTGTTTGTGGACTAAGCGAAGGCAGGTGATTCTTTTCACTAAGGTATTAGCCTAAGACCTGGAGTATTATTTCTGGAGACTAGACAGGCAATGTGCTAAAGAACTGCAGCTACTTTTTTTAAAAAAACAAACAAACAACAAGAAAACATACAGTCCTCTAAATAAGGTGGTAGCAGTTGCTAAATTAAATTTCTACAAGCTGCAAATACAATTTACTATGTTGATGCAAACATAGCAATGAAGATGCAAGCCTTGAAAAGATCATAGGAGCCACGCTCTTTTGTAAGTAGACTATTTTAATATGCTTTCACTTTAAAGTCCTACCTCCTGTTACTGCTAATCCCCCCAATCCAAAAGAAGCAACTGTTAGTTGCTAGGAGTGGACTTGAATGCACTTACTGTGAGATGCCATGAATATCGCCATCAGAAATTATGTACTGTGCTTCTTTCCTGCCACCTTTGCCCTTCAGTTTTGGCTTTTCAACTTACGTTGCAATAGTTTCTTTTATCTGATGCAGCATTATTTTGTGCTTTATTTCTCTGCTGAATTCCAGAGGTCAAAATTAACCTGTAGCAAGAGAAATAAAATAAATATAGGTCAATCTACTAATTGGATGACCTAGTAAGAACTTCACAGTAAAATCTGAAGGCCAAGATTTTTCAAAAGCAGACGGAAATCAGATTTTTTGCATGGCTACTAGTTATTGTAAGAAATCACCATTTTAATGCCTGCAGTCAGCTCTAGCCTTGAGTTTACTTTAGAAATAAATAGATAACAGCAAGCCCAACAATAAGACCTGCATGAATGTCTTTGTTTAATATAAAATAGTCCCTTCTAAGAGGTGGATGGACAGCAGTAAGTTTTCAGGGAGGCAGGATTAAAAATTAATGCTCTTGAAACTTGTGACTCCAACCATCATTGTGTAAGTGAATCAAGTGGGTCACTGAAGACCCTTTGTAATTAGATGACTGACTCCCAGTAATATCCACAGGAATTCCAGGACCAACTGGCAGCACAAATTAATAGGAAATGTTTCTCCAAAATCCCCTTTTCATTTTCTAAGATGTCAGCCAGGCAGTCCTATGCCCAGCTGTATTGCAGATGGTTTGGTTATTCTCTCATAATTATCAATTCATCTGAAGGTTGTGGTTGGTTCTATAATGTCATTACATGCAGCAAACACATATCAGAAAAGGCGAGACTGTGTTTCTTCAGTTTTGCCACAAAACCCCTTCCACCCATGAGAACAACCAAAGTAAGTTGCACACCTTACTGCAAGGACCACTATTTCTGCTTATGGTAGAAACAGGAGCATGGCTTGGCTCAGCAGGCTTGGAGCTTCTGCCCTTCATCAGCTGCCTTCTTTCCCTTATCTTAACTGGGGTAGGGAGGGGGCTACACCATTGCCCAAGTGTTAACTGGCAGCAAGCCGTGCAGGTTGGGTCTTCCCTGCATGAGGCAGGGGAAAGCCTGATGGGATTCCTCATCAGTCAGAGCTTTGAACTAGATCTTCCCAGAGCTTTTCCTTACAGTGAGCTCCCTGAAGATGGCCAAACTCAAAAAAAGCCAAATTTAATTAGATTATAAACTAATTATCTGGTTCTAAATGGAGAAAACTCAAAAGAGGGTAGGTAAAGCAGAACAGAAATAAAAAAGGTTTATACCCAAGTCTTCCCCTGTTAGCTATATTCTTGCAAGTAGGTCATTACTTCCAAGCATGGATTCAAACAAATTAATGGCTCTGCTTTGCAGCAAACTGCACAGGTACTACAATCCCCTCCGGTGCCTAGGAACCACTCATTCCCATCACCAGAAACCTGGCTGGGGCTTTTACACCCTGCTCTCTACAGCAGCCTCTTTGCCCTGTGAGCATCTGTCCCAAGGCTTAAAGGATGAAAATACCAGCTGAATACAAAAAAGCCAGGTATCACCCATTAAGTCTTTATTCTACACTCATTTTAAACATCTATAACAGCTGCCTCTATAACAGCTGGCTTTGCCCCATGCCCAACACATACAGCCACTCACATGGACACGAGCATTCACCAGACTTGAGATCATTGCTCTGATGTGCTGCTCCCAGTGCAAAGCACTGCAAAGGGAATATTTTTGGAGTGGTTTCTGCCTTTATTTCTCTGCTGAATGTCTTTGCTTCCATTTGGGGAAGCTGCATTTGAGATAAGAAGGGTGTTGAGAAACACTAATGAAAAAAGCACTGGCCATAGCTTCCTCCTGGGTGCTCAACAATATGGCTAACCCACGACCCACAGCTATGAAGAGCAGTTGTTCTCCTCCATTTGGGCATACCAGAAACGACTACCAGAAATCAGGGGTCTCCCTCTGACCTCGCTAACATCTTATTGCCCATACTGCTCTTGCCTAGTCCCTTGTTCGTAAGAGGCATCTACCATATAACGTGGAAACGAAGGCTGGAGTTTATCGGCTCACCAAGCACAGTGAAGCAGATTCCTCACTAAATCTCACAGTAAAGTCAGAGAGAATACAGAATCTGCCTCTTCACAAAGACAGACTCAAAAGCTTTCAATTAGTTCCCAGTCTTGACTTCTGAAAACCAGAAATAAACTCAGCCATACAAAACAGACAGTAGCTTCTGAACTTGAGTGGTCAACTGGGATTTGAAGAGTCCTGGATTTTTCTCCTTCCTCTGTATGATTAAATCCAGGCATCTGAGAATTTGGATCTCTCCCATTGTGGAGCAGTATTTTAAAAAGCTTCCTCCTGATAGACTGTGGTCATGTCTGTTGTGGTGTATGGATGCAGAACTACAGGTGGGAGCAAAGCTGAGGAAAGAAATACTTGGTTTTCCTTTTGAAATTGTTCCATTTTTCCCACAGTTAGAAAGTAATTCATAACACTGGAACTTGGTCTCACATGTCTGAAGTGCACCTAATTGCTAAAATGTAGTCAGTTACTCTCTGAGAAAAGGGGTTATAATTAATGGATTGAAATGCAGCAGCTCCAAATAGCAGTAGTAGAGAGGGATGCAGAGAGTGCAAATATTGGAAATACTGGAGAGCTTCCAAATGCTTGGCATTAAAAAAAAAAAAAAAAAAAAAAAAAGCCACATGGCACAGCAATATAAAACCTCCTCTCTGTAGGTCAGAAATACAATTTTTTGCAAATCTGCTTGCAACTATAAAGCTGAAAGCTAAGAGTACTGGAGGAAACGGGATAAGTCAGTCCTAGCAAGATCATGCCTTTTTTTGTGGGACGGCTTTGAGAAGGGCAGCTGCCATAAATGAGTGTGGTTTCAATGCCCTTTAAGGAGCTCTGTAGATCTACCTCCCCTTGATGGATTGTCTACATCAGCTTTGTGGAGGAATTGCAATGCTGTGATGAAAGAGAAGCCATTGAATAACTTTCGGTGATGACTCTGAATGTTAGACACTAAAAAGAAACAGACCAAGCTGGAAGAGGCCTCCCCTCCAGTATCCATTTTCCATTTTCTTATCTATATTGTCTGTGGCAAAGAAGTCTTGGATTATATGTTGTCTTATTATCTGCTATTCAAATACTTTCTGTGGTGTCCTGCAATTCCATCACGATTATGCCATCGTAATGGTGAAGTACTTGTAAACCACATAACAGAGATATCTTATGCTGATGCTTATCTTCTTACTATATGTTTTCTGTCTTTACATAGGCTGAAGCTCATAACCATAGCACCTGAATTATGCTGGAGCACACCAGGTTGACCAGAGGAATTCTGCCTGACCTGAACTATTGTATTTTTTTAAAAGCAAAGAAAGGTAAAATAAAACCTACTCCGATTTCTGCAACGTAGCACAGATAAATGTGCCTTCAGATAGTCTGAAAAGCTGAATTATGCTTGCATACAAAATTGTACATCCAAGTAGAGATCCAAGGTCTATTAAAAGAATCTTGGTAGCCACAAGAATGAAACCACCAGATAACCAAAGGGAAAATTAATTTAAAAGGGTCTGTCCCTTTGTGGGTAGAGGGGGATGTTTTAACTACTCCAGGACACTACTTTTCAAAATGACCTCTGAAAAACCAAATATGTTTCTTTAATACACATCCTAAGCACATAGCTAGAAAGGCAGCTATTTTAACTGAAATCAGAGGGGCTGGTTCTAGCTTCTCCACATGGCAACTGTGTTATATGGCCCCTAATCATACGAGACAGACTAGAACAAATAAAGGGCTCTGTGTGGCCATTTTTCTGCAGGTACTGGTGTAGATGGTGTGGCGGAGGGGGACTGGGAATTCTGGATAACCTGTGCAAACATGTTTTAATATCACAGCACCTTTCATGACTGCTTTAATTTCTTTTGGGAAAACTCCTTAAGCCCTATCTTTGGACCAGAACCCAGAAGACAAAATATTACTTAGCTTTTTACATATTTCATTCCTACCTTTTTCTTCTGAACTTTACAAAACTATACCAGAGTCTAGACTGCTGCTTCTACTACAGAATCAGTGCAAAATAATTTTCACCTTCCTCGTTTAAACTTACAAAAATAGATAAAGGGCGAGGTTAAAGGTAAGGAAAATATTTTTCCCCTCTGGTGTGAGAGTTGCTAGATCACAAGTGTAACAATTATTTTAAGACTTGCAAACATAGAACAGGTAAGTACTGTATATCACTAGTGTCGTGCTTGTAACAAAAGTTACTGTTTGGTAGGTCAGAAGAAGAAAAAAACTTCTCATTATGCACTTCATAGCACCTTCATGCTAATACTGAAGAGACTGAGTCACAGCCCCAGATGTCAAGTGTCCTGCAGAGAAGCATAGTGACTGGAGTCTGTCTCTTTTAGTCCCAGTTACTGTGATGCTATTCGTACTCACAGAAGTGCTTAATCTCTTTATTTAAAAAATAAAATAAAATCTGTAAGCTATGTGTCTCAGTGTCATCCCACAACAGCCAGCTTTTGTGTACTGGAACAACTATGCTCCCTGTGCTTCTTTAATGGGAATCGAAGCAGGAGAGAGGGGAGAAGAAGAATGTCTCTAAACATTGATACAGAGCCAGCAGCAAGATCAACAGGAAAAAGCTGGCATGGGAGGATTATGTATTTTCAGTACTTTTGGTGCAGCAACTTCTAGTTTTTGTTGTAAAATAATCAGAAGAGATACAGACACATCAGAAGGTATGAGAGCAAGGCTTATACCATTAGGAAGGAATGTTTTGTCATTCTAATTTGGCAAGGTTGCACTTGGACATTTAAAAGGCAGCCTTTATAGCAGCTTTTGTAGCTAGATTATACAGTGGAAAGTGTAGACTATATAACCTTCTAGTCAAAGCTGCAACTTGCTAAATTAACATTCCTGTAGTTTTCCTAGGTAACAAAAATAGTCCTACAAAATTAGTTCTAAACCTGCTTCTCTCCTTGCTCAGATTTATACTAGCTGAGCTGTCCACTTGGCTGCCTTGGAATATGAACATTCAGAAAAGGGTTCTCAAATATAAGCAACTCTCCACATACTTCAAGATTATTCAATTTAATTCTGTCAAGTGAGAATTTTTTTTTTTCAAACTAGACAGTTTCTCACCATCATACATGAGTTCAAACATTGATACAAGGAATCATCAATAATGTTGAAGAACGTTACAAAACTAGATAAAAATCTTCATCATTTCAGCACTAAGTGGTATGATTTTTAACAACCAAAAGACAAATCAGTCCTCATTTTCTAGAAGAAAATCCCATAGGGAATTGGCTATTGATTAGCCAATAGAAGAAAATTATTTCTATTCTTTAAATATGGTAGAACTCACTTTAAACCCAAGATAATTTTAGAAGTGCCTGTCTTTCAGATATCAGATTATGGGTTTTACACATCTCTGCCAGCACACCTAGGGAGGTTTGGAGGCGATGTTGTTCCTCTGGTAAATGCTTTTAATCATATAGGGGTTAATTTTTGCAGGGGAATGCTGGCTAGGGTTCATATGAGAACACATTTAAATGTGGCTTGTAAGAGTGGGATTTGACCTTGCTGTTAACAGAGTGGTGCTTGGCTGCTCTGGGTGTGCAGAGGGCTTTGAACGGGTACAGAGCATCTGCCCAGTGTCCCATCAGGATCACAGCTTTGGGACCTAATAGCCATGAAGCAGTTTCACAACTTTACCCTGCAGAGATTTAGGTTTGCTTTTCACTCTTTTCCTATGTGCACTTAAAATGAGAAAGTCTAAAACCACAAAACAATCCTCACCCAAACCTCCCCGCTTTTTACCTGGGAAAATCAAGAATTTGGCTTAAGTGTGGAAGCAACTCCAGGCTGAGCAAATATTGGCCTGTTTGTAGGGACCATCTTGAACTGGACCCTTTTTGCCTTGAAGCCACACACTACACAGCTTTACAACTTCCTAGGCATGTTTCAAAGGAAGTTATTTAAATTTCTCATTAAAATTTGGAGAAACAAAAGTAAATGTCAAAGTATGCATCTTATCTCATTTGCAATGTTGCACTGAGTTTATTTTTAAAGCCTTGCAACCAAGGAACCAAAAGAATGCCATGTTCTCTTCGAATGAGAAGTAAAGTGCACATATTAAAAAAAAAAATATTCCAAGTTGTCTAACCAAGAATTATTTAATGCAAAAGTTAGCAGAAGACTTTGATATTCCAAGAATTGTTCAATTTAGTAGGGGCAAGTGACTAAAAGAAACCAAGAAAAAATAACCCATCAAAGGTCACTCTCTGTTTTTCACCTCTAGACAGGAGCTTGTAATGCTGTGGTTTTATTTCTGTGGCATCTATATAGTACAGTAGCCAATAATACATAATTCTACAGGAAACTGGTGCCTAAAACCATATATAGCATTAAAAAAAGCCCCCACTGCTGGACATCGGTGCTTAGAATTTATTGGGTTTTTAATATTGATTGAGCTTATCTTTAAAGAATTTACCATTTAATTTAAGAGGTGTCACTGCAAGTTTTCATACTTGCCCTTAGAAGACACCTGTATAGCAACATTAGCACAGAGAACATCTGAAATAGCCATGTGGGCAGTTAAAAATTAGACTTTGGGGCAGGAGACGTTTTTAAAAAATGATGATTGTTTTGAGTCTCCATTGCTTTTGTCTCAGGAACAAGGGAAGATAACTCACTTTTCCAGGGGAGTCTACCTCACAGGCATTAGCCAGGTGCTTACAGCAAGGCTGGGAGTACAGAGGCATGAGTGTCCGCTCCAAGTGACTGAGTAGGGAGTGGGGATTTGGTTTCAGTGTTACACACTCCAGGCCTCCAGCAAGCCAAGCAAGCACTCCCCCTGAACCCAAAAGCCATCCGAGCAAAGCTTTGCAGAGGCTAATGTTTCAATAACATGATGAATGTGACAAAGTTTTGCTTCACCAAAGTACTCCAGATGGCTCTCTTGGGAAGCATTAAAGGGATGAAAAGAGGTAACACTCCTAGGAGGTGGAGGATCCACAGGACAGATAGGAGCCTTTTCCTTTTTCCTCTGCTAAGTGACGTGACTGGTGCCACAGTATCGGAATTGCTGCAGAGCCCCCTAACTCCCACTCCTGTGTTTTAACTGGCGCATACCGTTTAAAGATTAGGCTCTCTTCAAGGCCTTTCCTTTTCTAGTGCACAATTTAGTCATGAGTATCCACTAAATCTAGCGTAAGTGTCAGTTTGAGATAGAACAGCCAGGGTTCTGCAAATTTCTTTTTCAAACAACTCAAGGCTGTGCTCCTAAAGGACTGACAGACCGTAGCATTAAAGAAGCTCCGCTACCCTAACCAGCTTTGTAAAAATCCAGAGAAACATATTCTTGTATAACTTGGACCAAGAGCTTTGAGCTGTGTGACGAATAGTTTCCCACCCCCACTGCAGATGTAGGCAAGAAAAAACAGTTACAAAGAATAGCTTTATAGACCTGTCACACTAATCTTATCATTTTCATACAATGCAGTCAATTTTGAAATAGATTTCAACACAGACTGTTGGGAACCCGACTATAAAACTTTTTTTCTTCCATAAGAAATTCCTTAATTGAATTTTTAAGAGAAAAAAAACACCAACACCCAAAAAAACCCAAAAGAGAACCTTTATCCTGCTGTGCAAACCCTCTCTTTTTGAAGCCTGATTTCTCCATCTCTCTTTGGAAAAATAATAAATACATTCTTTCACACCAGGAGTTAAGAAGTATATTATTTATTGTAGTCAGGAGTTCCTTTCTCAGTATCCTGGATATGAGCTCATGCCATATCAACATCCAACAATAGCTATTGTTCCTAGAGTTGTAAGGAAGTTTCTGTGCCCTGTTTCCTGAACACAGTATGTAAACTAATACATACAAAAAAGGTGTTTCATATTATTCCAGGTACATTGGGCCCCCTCCATGTCAGCCTGCTAGCAATCTTTTTCCCAGAGTCAACAGAGTAAATGTTACTTGTGTTTATCCATTTGTGAGTGGAAACAGGTACTTCCATCACAAACTATATGGGAACAGAACCCAACTAAACACAACAATGTGTTTAATTTGGAAAGAGCATTTTCTCGCTCTTGGCTATTAAAACTGGCTGCCCTGATGGGTTAGTTCCTCAGATAAATCATCAGTTCTATGGTGTACTTATTAAGAAGGCTAAAAACGTCCAGGTTCATACGCCTCATAAAGGTTGATCCTTGTTATCATGTAACAGCAATACCTCCCAGCAAAGAAGGTGTTAAACTGAGCGACTGAGCTGTGACCTATTTCTCCACCAAACCCTCAAGCCTAATATTCATATACGTGTAGATATACATGTAATACATGTATGCCTTGTTCTGCATAGAATTTAAAGTTGTGCTGGAAAGATGGGGTGAACACCTCCAGGTGTACAGAAAACACATGAACCTTCCCAGAATGCAAGGCCAGAATATCCCAGTGTGACAGAACGGGGCAGACCTGCCTTGCACTTTTACCTCTTGCAATACTACTGCCTTGCAATAATACATATTTCTGCCAGCCAGTCCTCAGGCCAAGCAAATTAGGGGTATTTCTGTGGGTAGCAGTGAATGCTTGCAATCTCAAATCAGGTCTGGCAGGCTTTACTGCATGCAAAGCTACACAAATTGCTCTGTGTAGTCCCCACAGAACTGTCCCTCCTGTGCAACGTCTCACTCATCCATCCAACAGTTAGCCACACCACAGGAGGGCTGAGGTGGGATGGCACCTCTAAAGATCACCTCGCCCAACCCCTTTGCTCCTGCACATTGTCCAGTACCATGTCTAGCCGGGTTTTGAATATCTCCAAGGATGGAGGCTTGAGAGCCTCTCTGGGCAACCCCTTTTAGTACTCAATCACTGTCACAATAAGAAAGTGTTTTCTTATGTTTAAGTGGAATTTCCTGTGTTGCATTTTGTGCCCAAAGCCTCTTGTCCTGCCACTGGGCATAGATGGGAAGAGTCTGGTTCCAGTTTTTGGAAGGAAAGAAGATGCTGATTTTACTGCTACGGTTCTGCTACACACCCATGCATTTCCCCACTGCCTGCTGGAGCCCTGCCCCCTCGGGTGAGATGCCACAGAGATATCCAGTAGAAAACACGTCACATCCCAAAGACCCTGCCACATTAGTCCTGGTTATGGTGCTACTGGAGCACCACAGTAAGCACATCTCATGAGGAGGAGGACAGAGGAATATCCCACAGCGTTAGGCTGAGCAGAATGCCATAGCTGCAAGTCCCTCTCAGTGACATTCCTGTCTTGACTTCAGGGAGCTCTATCCAGATCCCTCCTTCCAGGTACCAGTTATCACAGTAACCCCTTACCCTCAGTCCTCCTGGTTTAATCACTGCTACGTTTACAATGCAACGCTCTAGGAAAGGAGACTGTTTTCTGGTGAGGATTGATGACCGTGATCTGAGCCTTGAAATGGGACAAGAAATAAAGACGTGATAAAGACATTAACAATGTATGGTTTAATATATCAAGGCCAGGCAAGCCAATTAGGACTGAATAGAAAGTAAGCTAAATCTTTTCCCACAACTCTAATCCTTTCTGTAGGATTTGAAAGAGAATAAAAAGCTGCTACTGCTTTAAAAGTTACTTTCATGGTCATTTTTATGTTTTTATACTAATACTCACGCTCCTGCCAGGAGCACAAATGAAAGTGCTGAAATACCCCACAGCCTTTCCTGTGAGATTTACAGACTAATTTTACAGATCTAACAAGTTTGAATTATTGGGATAGGATTCAAATAAGCTTCTAAATTTGGGAGTATCTCTCTGAATCCAGTATGAGATCTTTGAATTTCCCTCAACCCTATGGGAGCCGCAGTATATTGTTGTGTTTTTACTGCATGTCCTATTTAAGGGTTTAATGCTGGCTCTTAGATCTTTTATTTCCAGGCAATCTGTTCAGTTGCTGACAGTGTCCAATTGACTCCTCTGACTGCTGCTATTCTCAGGGCATGAAACCATAAGTGAACTGGGAAGAGCAGAGGGAGGGCAGGCAGCGCAGCCCAGCGAAGTCTGGGATGGTTTGCCTGTGCTTCAGCTGCGCTTCCAGTTAAGATTTCAGAGAACTTTAATAACAGTCCACTGGTGAGGAAAAAGAAAAAACAAATGAGGAAAGGAAATGAACAAAGGGAGAATCAAAGTGGAAGACGAGACCGTGTCTCACCGCCAGCAGCCTCTTCAGCCCTGCAAGACGGGATTCCCTCTCAAACACCTGGGCAGAAAGCACTATGGATGGGACTGCAGTCCCTGGAACAATCCAGGAACGACACTGTAACATAAAAACTGCCTCTCCCCAGTGTCTACATTATGCCAAGGATCCCTCTATTCCTCCTATAAAACTGGAAGAACAAAAGGCAACCTAAAGCCCCCTCTATCCTTGAACTGAACCTCTTAGTTTTAGCTCATCAGGCTAGCATTGAATTTTAAACGAAACATTTAATTGTCCATTTTCTCATTCCACCCAAAAGTGGCAGGAAAAAATCATCAGTATTAATAATCAAAACCTACACAAAGGGAAAGTTTAATACATATATATGAATTGTGCCCTTGTAGACAAGGTTGCTGCTATCAATTGCTCCGTGGCAATGAATAACAAATTAACCTTCTGATCATCATCAGCTATGATTTTACTCTGTGTATGTCATGAATTCTGTTCCCAAAGTCAGTAGGGACCTGATCCTGCAAACATTTTGGGACACTTTAAGTTTTGACCCTAAATATATATTACTTAACCCCCATGATTCCATCTTGCTTGAGAATAACTTTAATGGAGTAGCTTTAGACTATCTGCAAATGTGGGTGTTTGTGGTATTAGCGTGTGTTTGAAAAAAATATCTATGTTAATATAGACATTTCACAAGAGTAAATTTTCAAGTTACAGAAAAATATATTTGAAAAAATTCTTAGATAGAAATGCAAAGAAAAAATACTAGTCCTCTTCTTTCTTAATGCATCCTTTTCACTGTAGGTTTTAAGTAACAAACCCGTTCATCTTATTAACTTAAAATCATGTCTCTTTTTTGTCATTTAGTGGAGAAAAAAAAAACCCAAAACATCTTTTGGGGGCCTAAAATTAGAAACCATATTTTTACATAGGCTTTGAAAAGCAACATTTAAAAACATTCCAAAGGAAAAAGGTTAATGAGTAAGTAGCTTCTCCATTCTTGCTCTGCTTCCACAAGCCTCACCAGCAGGCATCCAGACAAGCGCGCGCACGTGTGCACACGCGTGCACACACGCCAACTTTAAGGACTGACTGGCAGCCGAAAGCAGATATTCCATACCAGCAGCATCACAATAAAACCTATAGAAAAGAAGACTGCAAGTGAACTGGAGCTTTGGGCTTAGAAGGGCATTTTAAAATATTTTCCATTCAGCTATTAATATTGTATTAAAAAAATAATAGTTTTAGCTCAAATTCCCATGTTTCAAAGCTCACACAGCTCTAACACTGAGGTTATCTTGTTTGGCATGAGAACAGCTCATGTCTACATTAAAGCTGGAAGCTTAGAAGTGACATAAACAGGCCTTTTTCTATAAAGATAAAAGGCTAAGCTTTAAAGAATTTTATATTTATAGATAAACGTTTCCATAGTAATCATTACAGTGAAACTTGCTGGTGTCAGCAATCCTTTGCATACAAAAATGGCTTATATTCAAATTAGCAGGAATCACAGAATCAGATCCCAGCTGCCACCTGAAAGAAGCTCTTACAGGAAAAGTGTGAATGGGGGTCTCTGGGGTGGGCAATTGCCCTTATTTTGATCACCCCTCTGCTCCTTTCTGCCCTGCATGTTGATACATAAAACAGGAGATACGTTGCGGGAGGCAACTTTGCAGCGCACAAAAAGAGTTTAGGTGACCCAAGTGTCCTTTTCCCTCTCTAATTTTTAAGATTCAATGATATAAGTACAGACAAATGAAAAAGCGCAAGACAGGCAAGGAGTGGAAAGCTGGGCCAGGTGGCAGTGGTATGCTTTTCCCCTCACCTATTCCCTGCAACTGGGATTCTTTTACAGTATGGTACAAATTCAAACCCTGCTTTGGGAAGATGTCCATTTCTTTTTACTTAGGGTGAAATCTCTTTCCCATAGCACGTGGCAAAGCAGGATTTCCCCCCTAGTGCTCAGCAGATGCCTTTTTAAGTGTTGTCCCACTGCTGAGCCTTGCTGGGTCAGGACTGTCCCCTTCGTTTCCTCCCCTGCAACAGGCAAGCTAGCATTTAAAAAGATGGAAGTTATTTAAAGCCACGAGGCTACAATAATCATGTAAGATAAGACTCAAACTGCATGTTTCTGGAGGTTTCTACAATGCCCTGAAGTCAATTAGGTTTTAATTAAAAAAAAAAAAAAAAAAAAAGCGATGTGAAGGCTTTCAGTCTATGAATTTTTAAAGCACCTCTAGTTAATTAAACAGAGGAAGGAAAACATCACACTCCCTTTTTTACAGGTGGCAAGATGAAGGAGAAGAGAGGTGAGGTGGCTTACTCGGGGACAACGTGGTAAGTCAGTAGTGCCTGGCACAGAACCAAGCCTCCTCACTCTGAGATTACATCCTACTCACTCCTTGAAGTCCTGAAGAAGGGAAAAGAAAAAAAGGTTTTAAATAAAAAAAAAAAAAAAAAAAAAGCGATGTGAAGGCTTTCAGTCTATGAATTTTTAAAGCACCTCTAGTTAATTAAACAGAGGAAGGAAAACATCACACTCCCTTTTTTACAGGTGGCAAGATGAAGGAGAAGAGAGGTGAGGTGGCTTACTCGGGGACAACGTGGTAAGTCAGTAGTGCCTGGCACAGAACCAAGCCTCCTCACTCTGAGATTACATCCTACTCACTCCTTGAAGTCCTGAAGAAGGGAAAAGAAAAATAGCTAAGAGAGCTGTTCAGCTTTGAAATGAGAACACTGTGTGTGTGAGCCCACAGGCGTATGAACATATGCCATGAGAGAGATGCAAGTAATACTCCCTGATCAGCAATAATAAAAACCTCCCTCCTCCACCTTTTTTCTTTAAAAAAAAAAAAAAAAAAAAAAAAGGCAAACCAGGGAGGGGGGTAAGTCTGAGCGGTTTGCAATTAATATACAAATGTTTCCATTGTAATCAGCGCACTAATACCTGTCACTGTCAGCACCTCTTTCCAGAGAGGGCTCGCCCGCTGTTTCTCCTGGCACATGGTGCTCTGACACTCACAAGAGATCACTTTCATAAGGTGCTCCGTGTGCACATTCAATAGCCATTTCACCCAGGTTTTTATGGTATCTTTGGAGACGTATATCCAGTTGTTTGGCTCCTGCAAAGCTACTGAAGTCTGGGACTCAGCTGGCAGAAAAGTAGCCTCCAATAAATAATGAAACTCTTTTGGCCGGGGAGATGTTTGTGTTAACACCTTAGCAGAAGGGAGGGAAGGGGGCCGGGAAGAGTGGCTGCACTTCAAAGAGGTTGCCCCTGGCAGGCGCTGGTCGCAGGTGCTGTCACGGAGCATTAGGGCCCGCGTTAAGTAGACAACAAGACGGGAAATGTTAAAAGAAAGCAGAGGGCCTCTGCTCCGCTGACCGGCACTTTTGCAGGCTTGATGTAGCCCTCCCATCAATTCGCTTCAGAAAAATACTCTTACTTGAATAACTTCTTTAAAAAAACCCCACATCCCGTGTGTTGTGCTACACCGGCTCCCTCACGTGCAAGACTCTCTTTCAAACAGTTATGTTCAAATCCGGTTTGGTAGGCAGGTTCCTTGTGACAGAGCTTAGATTCTTATCCTAGTCAGAAGTGTCTCAGTGGAGATCTGCATAGCAGGCTGCCCCCCATCCAAATACCAATTTTTCCTACAAGATGTTCAGCAGCCAACCTGAAGCACTTCTTCTGCCTGCTGCTCCACATCTCCCCTGTTTAACTGAGCATCAAAACAGCAGAGGCAGGGAAGTATTGCAGTGCAGCCATAGTACTTACAAATTATTTGACATGAGCCAAGATCTAACCAAGTCAGTGGGCTTTGGATCAAGCTCTGCCCCTGGTCAGCAACGCTAATTATATTTTTTGCATTTCTGCAGCACATGCCGTCCCAGCACGCGATGTTTTACAGGCGTTAGTTAAGACTCATGGGTTTCTGGCGAGGAAGAAAACCAGCCATTTTACAAAGGAGGAATACATGCTCAGGCAGATCTTTTGCTGTATGCTGCTCAGGAGATTATAAAGAGAAATCTGGGACTTCTCCGTCCTCGCTGTTCTTCCACCCTCACTGGCCACCTATTACGCAAACCCACAGTGGACGTCAAAGCGGTTCTCTCTGAAGCCTTTCCCCCCTAGCACACACGTTCTGGGAACTACCCGCCTTCCTGGCTGTGCCTATGGGTGTAACGTCTGTGCACACCAACAGCTTCCAAATTCATATCGCAGATGCAACTGCGCACCCCCCCATCCGTATATGCACATACACTCACAATTTTAAAAATCAGATCTCTGTTTGCCAGCCATTATTTATGACACAGTAGGGTCTGATAGACCACCGCTTCCCCTCAATTGGTCTGAATGGGAGATAAATGCAGTGACTCGCCCCATCTCTTGGCAAATGGTGATTTTTGCAGTGTTGTGATGGTTCTCTGTGTGTGTGGCAGAGGAACATAACTTTGGAGAAGAGCAGGCGCTTTAGTTAAATACCCTGAGATTCCACTCTAATCTCTTGTTACTGTGAGTTTTATGAAATAAATTCTGCACTGAAATTTTCCGTGTGTGGTCTCAATGGAAGGTAGCTTACCAAAAGTTTGAGAGAAAGTCTGCTTAGACATTCAATGTTGCGAGAGTAGGATGGAAAACACTTTTGCTGTAAGTTTGAAATGTCATTTTTTTAAAAAGCAGCCAAAATTAGAAACTTCAAACGCAGTTTCCTTCAGTTTTTATAGCCCCTATTGAAAAAACAAAGTCTGAGGCAAATTGGCCACAGGGTTTTTGAATGACCACATTTGCAGATGCCGATTATAAAAAAATTATGCCATCCACATTCCAGAATATTTCAGGACTCTCAGACAACATTGCAATGGAGTTAAACGGACTCATTTCACCACTGTCTTTTGATGGAGCAATGCATAATTAGGGACAGGATAACGAAACGCTCGACTGCTCCGAAATGCCATCTTAAATTATTTGAATAAGAGGTGAGCCAATATATAATTTCACACAGCACTTCATAGTGGCAGAAATGCCAAGAGTGTCCCACTCAAATATAGGGCAAGATGCAATTCCCCCTTATGTTCTTTCTATTTCTTGATTTTTCCAGCTCCTTTTTTTTCCTCCCCATGAATTGCCTGTCACCCCCACCATCCTCCTTCACCTTCCCACACAGATCCTTTTTTGTAAGTAACTGTGGAATGTTCCAGCTACGCTGTGAGTTAATGCAGTGCGATAGAGGGAGAGGCAACATCAGGGAGTCAAAAATTTGAAAAGTTAAGGGGCTGAGTCTCTGGCTTCAGTTCAATCGATAATCACTGTGCATCTGGCCCCAGGTTCCTCCCGCACAATTAACTCAGCCACATTGCGCATACCTTGTCTTTTACATTAATTTGCAAAAAGTAAATTCCCTGTTTGCAACACTGAGTCCTGATCATGCAGGATGGTGAAAAAAAGTCTCACTGATGTCAGTAGAGCCAGGGAGAGATTCAGTACAATGGGCCCAAACAGACCCTGGCTTACAAAGTTTTAATTTCCAGCGCACCTTGAGATCGGCTAATGGTTGCAGTAGGAGCTTTTTTCCCCTCGTGTGACAACTTCAGGCCCTGCTGGGAAGAAAATGCCCACAGCCAGTGAGGTTGAAAACTAGGCAAATAATATCAAAATGAAAAGTGCATGATGAGTGGGGCTGGGCTGCTCTGTTTGTTGTTATTTTTGAGAAACCAGCTAATTAGACAAGGGCCAGGCACTGCCTGCATACCTCCACAGCTACCTCAGTGGTTTGTGTAACTGTGGAGTAATTCAGCTGCAAAATAAGTAGCTTTCTCCCACCCCAGAAATGACCACAAGCCTCACAGATGGCACAAGTGCTTTGGTATGGAGGTGCTTTATGCTGCTCCAGGTTATGCACCCATCTATACAGAGCAGGCTAAAACAGCATAGATAACGTTGGAAGTGCTCAAGGCATGGGCTTTTCATGCCCGCCCTCCACTTTCCTTTACATTACTAATCCAAATACCAACCGCCCTAAACCCCTACCAGGGCTAAAATTCAAGCAGTACAACTATTTGCACCCAGAAGAACCTGACCAATTTTCAAAATACATCAATTTCTCAAAACGTTTCGTTGCCAGGTCCAAGTCCCACGGCATGAAACTGAGCCAGTGGGAAGTCAGCAAGGCTGAGCAAGTTCCTCCCTGCCTGGGGCAGCTTCCCCCTCCCTTGCTTTAATGTGAGCTAACCCCAGTGGCAGTGCGAGGCTGCCCACAGCCCGCCGGCAGGGCAGTGCCACCACCCGTCCTGTGAGGCTGAGCAGCCCCTAAAGCCATAGGACCAAGCCCAGTGCGTGCCACTGAAGCCACCCCATGTGCAGGCCAGCACAGCCTGCCATCAGCCTGCCCCCACTGTCCACCAGAGCTGTCCAGTCCTGGAGCTGCCAAGGCTTGGTTCACCCACGATGCCGTAGGACAAAAGGTTGGTTAAGGATATTTAAGCTTGTTTGGTTTCATTATCGCTTCACGGCACCAAGAAGGGAGTGGGGGAGCTTCAGTTAGTTGACGTTTATAGCATGCTAGATCGCATACCCGGCGTTAACTTCAATGGCTGCTGAGATCCATGACAGGAACTCTACCTTCTCTTCTTTACCAACTCAAGGCAAAAAGATACATAAAGTTTTGCAAGTATAATCCAAAAGCAGGCTGCAGGAGATTTCCCAAGTCTAGCTTGAAGTACTAAAGAAAACACACATACATATATATACATACATACATACAACCGACTTCCCCTTGTTTGCTCCCTCTTTTTTCTACATCAATTCTACCACAAAGGCAAAGGTACGGTTCACCTGACTTTCCACATTCCCGTGCGACTGCCAGTACACTAGAGTCAGATGTCATCTGGTATCCATATCAAGAAATATTCTAACGGCCTTTCGCCTGAATTTGTTCCTCATCAAATGTTCCTGTACATATTGCAAAATCATGCAGAGAAAGATGGAGCAAAGGAAAACAAGCAGTGAAATTTATAACTAAAGTGATCTACTTTGCTGACCAAGCCAAACACAGTATTTTCCTCTAATTTTATATTCCATTTTTTCCTCTAATTTTATTCTACCTGAATGAACCCTTCCTTCATTTTGCTGAGATAATTATTTTTTAAATTATGAATGCAAGTAAAATTTAAGATAACAAAGCAAAACACTTCAAATAAAAAAGTCAAAACATTTCTTTTTGAAATTCAAAATTTCTTTTTTTTTTTTTTTGACAGATTTGTGAATTTGTTTCTTCTGGAGCTAAATATACAGAGCTGGTAAGAAGTTTCACTGCAAAAATTCTGCCTAGCTCTGAAGAGAAGTGGTTTTGCATGTGCCTACATTTCTGCGTGGAAAGAGGGGCCATTTAGCAAGCTAGGACAATGCTTAGAGCTGCCAGCTCTGCCCCTCTTGACTGCCAATGCTGGCTACTGTCTGCTGCCTGCCTGGAATCATTTTGCTCTGGATCATATAATCTCCTGGCATCATTGCCAGGGTCCCCAGCGCTTGGGGGTCTAGAGCACCGCGCAAGCATGAAACATTTTTCATACTCAGTTTGCACCAAGTCAGTAGCAGCAAAGTTCATGCAGAAAAGGAAAAACGTTTACAGACTTGAGTAATGGTCTAGCAAATCCCCATTAGATTCTTTTTCCTCCCTCTCAAATAAATGAAACCAAAGAAAAACTGATGTTGATCACCATGTGTTCAGAGTCATGGGGCCACTTTCTCAGCTGGAGCGCAGCAGAGCTCTCCTGGCTCCCAGTGCGACGATGCTGATTTATACAAGTGAGGCACATGGCCCGCAGTTTATGTTACACATCCAAAATCCCATATAGACTTAATTTTGCTTTTCAAAGCCTACAGAAATCCACAAATTAACACCCTTTAGCATTATTCACTTCGAGTTTGTCAGTTTTTCTGCAGTAATCGATTAACAGTTGCTTTCAAGTTAGGGTTTATCTCTTGTTGGCGGGTATATTTATGACACATAGTTACACCTACAAGAATACATTAAAAGTTTTTTGAGCAACTTGGAACTACAAAGGCAAACTAGTGCCTTGCAGTTGCTATAATCTTTGATGTCAGTAGGAGACTGCATTTTACCAAAATGAAGCAAGAGAGTTCTGTTTTCTGCGATTAAAGCAATCCAGGTTAAACTTTTGAAGAAGCCGAGTCAACGCAAGTAGTTTTAAAGTACACTTTTGAAATATTCAGAAATGTTAACAGAGTGCCATGCATAAAACTTTTACCTGTGTATCTCCCCCTCAATTAACTTCTTTTTCTGAGAGAAAGAATGCTGTTTCTTATATAGCATCCAGTTGAACAAAGGAGAAACAGAGCCTGAGCTGTGTGCTCTGGGCACCAGAATCTGATGCAACTCACTTTCATCTCAGTGTAGCTTATCTGGTAGGCAGACCCAATGGAGGCACGAATTCCTAGGGATAAGTTATATTACACAGCATGTGACTGGATTCAGCCAACTCACCGGTGATGAATTTGCCTTCTTTTTCAGAGTTTTACTTGCTTTTAAACAGAAACCTTCCCAAACGGAATTAGTCTGTCAGTGTAATCTTTACCATAGTTAGACATGATGAAAGAAAAATACAAATATGCAAGTTACAGACCCATGGGTCCAGTCTGCATGTTAAACTAGGCAAATGTGATTGTATTCACGCATGTATACGTATACATAAAAGACACATGACCTGAGCGAGCTTATCTTTAATGACACGGGAAAACAATTTGATTCCCAGCCTCGCTACTGAATCCTTCTGTGACTTGAGGTAACATGTGTAATATCTTAGTCTCTCATTCACTTATGTAGACCAAACAGTCCTTTGGGGGCAAGTTTCAAGGGCTGTCTTCACTGCATGCTTGTACGTTGCCCAATGAAATAGCTCTGATGTGAGCTGGAATTTCGTCATGTCACAAATAAGTTATTGGTAGTTCTTTTTTCTACTGCCAAAAATGGATCACGATGAGGGCAGTGTTGGACAAATACTATAATTAAGGAACAACATGTTTCTGGTTTCATTTTCTCCTGTTGTAATAAATACTGCAAACACTTGTCTTACAGTACTAGTTCAAAGCATTCCAGGTTGCAGTGAGCTATTTTTCTGTTTGGGGGATATCAGTATAATATATGCTGGTATTTTATAAGGGCTTTCTTCAGACATGCAGAAATTTGAGACAGAATTCATCAACACCTTTTCTCCGACTGCCAACGCAGAGCCATGGCTGGGAGATGTGAAATATTCTGTAGCAGCTAGGGAATGGAGGACCTAGCTGGGGAATGCAATCAAAACCGCATGGCGGTGCACAGACCATAAAGTCCATGCCCGATTCACATCAGCCAGCATTCGTCTAAATTGTGTTTGAGTCAACTGGCGTTATTTTAATATTTCTTCTGGAAAGGTTGCAACTTCATTATATGTGACACTGCACATTATCCACCATCACTCTCGTCATCCTCCTCTAGGATACACCCACACCCCCACGCTACAGAAAGCTGCAGAGCCAAAGACCCTCATTGCCCATTAACTACCTAGAAGAGACCAAGCCCTACTTTCCAAGCTCTGTGTCACAATTATTTACCATGCAGACCTCTGCTTTTAAATATGTGTTTTAATTTCCTATAATCCCAGCTCCTACTATGATTATGTGGAATTCCATTTATTCTATTTGTTCTATTTTAAAAGGGATGAAGTAATCTGTGCTGGAAACTATGACCTGATTGAAAGTACTGAAGTGCTGCAATGTCTCAGACACAGCTCTGGCACATGAAGAAGTATAAATTAAACTCTTCTGCAGACATTTGATCTCCTGCTATGAAAAGGGATATTGTGCTTCCTCTGTTTAACAGTATTCTCTGTCCACTGTGAAAAGAACCCTGTTTGCACTTTTTTTTTTAAGTGTGGCATTTTTTTCCACTCTAAATAGGATTGCAAATTAAGCTTCGGCATGTATACACAGAGTCTATATATTACTGACTGCTGTGAAGTAAAGGATGCCAATGCCAGATCTCACAGACTCATTAACCAACTGATTCAGTCATTACCAGTGAATCTAATGCTTCTGAGCTCCAGGACTGTATATAGTGCAAGAACTCCACAATTGCAAACCATTTTTGGTCATCAGTAAACAGATCAGCAGAAGGCAAGGCAGCATGTTAATCCAGTCAACAGTCGTTGCTTATAGTTATCTACAAAAATTCCAGTGGCCATGCAAACTGTGCCCCTCTTAGCATAAGGTCACCAATTACAGACACCATTTCTTTATTCAAGGTAATTATAAATCCCTTGCAAACTCTAATATGGTTCTGTGCAGAGGGGTCTTCTTACTCTAGAATTTTAAGTTAATGTGTATAAACCTGGATTCATGCAACATGAGCTATAATTCAGCATGTTGTGCTGTAAAATAATTCAGTAAGGTTTAACCACCTCATGCTATACATTTGCTACAGAATTAGCTCAACTTGCCTACTCACCTCTTAGAGCTAGGGAAGCTTAAGTGAGAATAGCCATGCTGAAAAATAGTACTTGAGTTGCTGCGGGGTTAGCAACAGATGAGGTGTGTGAACGACAGCAAATTCCCCCTCTTTTCCACAACAACCCAGAAAACTCATATTAACAGTTAAGGAGTTTTTTGTGTCAGTAAGATTCGTGTTAGGGGCAATACCCTTGTTAATACTTCGGTGAAAACAGACCCTTAGTGATTTCTATATTGAACGCTTTCAACTTGCAACAATACTGGACAAGATCTCAAAATGCTCAATACTGACCTGCCTTTGAGCCCATGAAAATTGAGGTGGGGAAAAAAGAAAATCTCATTGCAGGTAGTGAAAGCACACTAAAGACAATGGAAATATTTCTTTTTATAAATCTCAATAATAGATTCTTTAAAAAATGTAAGACCTGTGAAAAGCAGCCATATACTGGTAGCTGAATTATTTCTGTGCTGCATGTGGCCACCAGCAATAGTGGTTTCCAGTCTGGTGTGGACCCATGGCCAGGCAGGGCAGGGCAGGGCTGTGGGGAGCTGGAGACCGACCCTGCTGCAGCATTGCTGGAGCAGCAACTGACGGCCCCGGGGGGTGCAAATGGGGCCCTGGGCTGGAGGACAGGAGGGAGGTGAAGTCTGGGCAGCTGCCCTCAAGGCCCTGTCACCAACACAGTGAAAGGGACAAATAAACTCCTTTATCTTACGGTCTTTTGCAAGGGGCACAATATCCAGTTGTAGGACCTTCTCTTCTAGCTGATGGCACAAATAATGTCTTCAGAGAAAGATATGACCTCTTCTATTTTAATGCTAGAAACAACTCAGTCCCCTGTCCCTGCCTCAATACAATTGTACATCTTTAGCTAGCCAAGATTTCTGCTGATACTTCTATGTTAGAAGACTGATTTTTTGCCAGTCACCATTTTTAATAGCACACTCCTTCCTTAACAAGAATCTGAAATTTGTTGAAACAAAAAGGTTTTGAGTATTTTAGCCACAAATATTTTGAGGTTACCTCTACTAGTCTCCACTTTTCCCTATGTTTCCTACTCCTAATGGAGTCTTGCAGCAAAAAAAAAATCCCTTCACTATGTATTCCCTCCTTCTTTCATGTCACAATAATATGATGTTCAGTCATTGCTCTTTGATGTTCCTTTGTGCTGGGATTTTCAAAGGAAATTATCTCCCAAAATATGATGACACTCAGCAGCAGAAGCTGAGCGCCTAACTTCAGTGGGTCTGACTGAGCATCCAGGCTCAAGCTCTAACACTTAAAAGATACGTGTCATCTGTGACTGACATCTTTCATGGCATTTAGTCCTGTCAGAGATACGTGGTAGTGTGAAAGAAATGAATGTCCCGTGGAAAACTGAAAAGCTACAATATGACACATATATCTCTTTAGGGCTTTTTTCAATCAGAAGTCCTTACGTCATCTTTGGATGCTGCAATATAAAATAAGAATCAGCTAATACAATCAAAGTAGCATTTTGGCTGTGCAACTTCTGCTTCATATTTGCAGAGTCATTCCACTACTCTTTGAACACTGTATTCGAGTGCTTTATTCTGAGGTGGCTGCTCTTGTGGAACAGCCTTCAGAAATTGTTTGAGTGCCTTCGGTGTGACTGGATTAGTTTTGCTTTGGTAGAGAATAGCATTTTCAGGTTGAAGCTTTGCAACTGGGCAGTTTCTTAACAAAGAGGAGATTTAGGATCTGGTCCCCACTCAGGGACCATGTTTTACATGTAATAATCAGTCAAGGAAAAGGACATTTTCACTGGCTGTCAAAAGGAAGGGGAAACAAAGGTACTAATTGGTAAAAATTGCTAAGTAAAAAAAAACGGGTGAGGGTCATCTTTAAAGGCAAGCTCAGGCAGACTTTGCAAGCCCAATCAGAGGGTAAGTGGGTGTATGGCAAGCATCTGACCCCCAGAGCACCCAACAGGCCAACTCCAGAGACCAAAACCAGGATTTCCTGGAAATTGATGTCCAGCTGCTCAGCTTGAAGCACTTCCAGCAACACACCTGAGCTGAAGCACTTTACTTGAAATTTAAATGTAAATAGCAGAAGGTGTCACCACAGCAGTTTCCTATGATCCATATTTCCTTCAACCTAAAATCACAGCCCACTTTCCCAGGCTGTTTTTCTGTATGTGGCTGGTACAAGTGGCTTCCCCTGAGCACTGCAGAAAGGGAGGAGAAATAGTTCACAACTAACTGAAATATATTCATCTCTTCATTAGGAATATGAATACTTATGGGCTGTAAATTCCTAATGGAAATCTAATAAATCTAATGAATAGATTTCCTGTTTTTTTCCCCAGGGCTCTAACATGCCTACTTGATGAAGAAGGCTCCTCCTTTTGCTTATACCTTTGCAATTAGCCATATAGTCCTCAAGACTGTTACAGCAGCATTATGTCAAATCACATTACTGAGTTTCTCTTCAAGTGTCTCCAATGTCCAGGACCTCTCTGAAAGCCCTGTGGATATTCTCCAACAAGCAGTTTCCCAACTCTTACAGCTACCCCTGGTTATACCACCCTTGCCTCACGCCTGATGTAACGATGCAGCCAGCATCCCGGCTACAATCCCTTTACTGCTAATGGCCAGGAGGCAGGCTGGAAAGTAGCATGGTCATTTTTGACAGCCATCCATCATATTTTGCCTGGGATCCTAAAAGGGAGACTGTAGAGGCATCGCCTGAAGATCTCTGACTCTTAACTCAAATATCTATGGAGAAGGAGAATGTGTCCTCATAGCTGGGAACACATTCATTAGATTTTTCCAGTAGTCTGCTGCTTTAATATGGTTTTAGCAATCCAGAGCAGAGAGCCACAAAAACTTCCCAGAAGCACATTTTTCCTGCTAACCAGGCAGAGCATCATGTATCTCTCCATGAGGATGAGGAAAAAGCAGTAGCCAAGTCTTCTCACCAAGGGTGCTTTGGATTCAGTGCTGCTGAAGACTTTATAGCTTCCTGAGCTGGAAAACCATAACAACCTCTCTGAATTTCACTGGCATTCATCCCATATGACGTTTGACTCCCTCAAACCAGCAAAAGAAATAATTGCGAAGGTAGATATTTTCTGATCTCTCTAAATCCCACAATGTGCATGTTGCTTTACTCCACCTATGTCCACGTGAATAACAAAGGGACCACATTTCTCTAGAAAGGACAATCCCAAGAAAACACGAGCAAAGAACCTGCAGTGGGTCAGACTGCCTGGCTCATCATCCTGCCTCCAACTGTGGCCATAAGTGGATGCCTGGG
>NW_009258671.1:3148421-3184300 GCF_000687185.1 Egretta garzetta | reverse complement strand
AGAGTATAAAAACAGAGCAAGAAAGGGATATTTCTAAAAAATACTCTCTCAGCTTCCAACGATTTCTTACTCAGAAACTTCCTACTCTGGTGAAACCATGTCCCCTCTTCCAAAAACCCCAATCTGTCTGTCCTCTTTGCACAGTGTAAAGCCAGCACTGAGCCTAACGGTTTGGCCCTTACAGTTCTTAAAGCTATCAAGTGGGACTACATGTGAGTGTCCCCCTACCAAAGTCTTTTCGTACATAGCTGGCTTTCCTCCAGCCACGCTACTGACCATTAGCATGAGATGCTGAAAGGCAGAGCCCTCCCACCTCCACTGCTGTTTGTAGTTTTTCCTACCACAAGTCATCCTTCAAAAGGAAAGAAAGGAATTGCATCAAGAGAAGGTGAAGGATGTTGTGTCCTCCAATTTCCCTCCCTTCTCAGGAATGATGTGGCAATCAGGTTGGCTTTGCCCAGAAATACCAAGAAGTTATTAATAATATTTATTATTCCTCAGTGTTTTTCCACTGTCCCAGAAAAGCTGCTAGCTAGCTGCTCTTGAAAAGTGTATATATAAAAAACTTATCAACAAACTAAGAGAAAAACACTTAGTATCTAATCTGGACATAGAAAGGCACTATACAATTTTCATCAAAATCTACTGTAAACACTTCATTTGTCTCGATATTTGAACTGTGATGACCAAAGTTCAAGCTGTGCTTATTATGCACTTGTTGACTGGAAAAAGAGAAGGAAGACACATGACATTATTTCCATTCCCCGACTGGTTCCAGTGACCAAGTTTCTGGTGCAAAAGGCCCAAAGAAGAAGAAATTTAAATTCACTTTGGTTAAAAATTCACATGCCCCAGCCTAGAATTATTTTCCTATGAATGCTTATTAAAATTCAACTCCATGGATGTTCATGAAAAGAGTACAGAGTGGTCAAACTCTGGCAGTGTGGATTACAGTTTTAAATTAGTATTAGCCATCCTTTTAACTGCATTCATTAAAACCTATTTTATAGTATTAATCATAAAGGCCTCTGAGAGATGTCTTTAAGTTCAATAATGAAATTAATCCATTAATTGATAATGGAATGTATTTACCTTTAGACAAAAATATAACATTCTAACTATTACTATAATGGCCATTATTATTTTCGTTTAAAAATTTGTTGTACCTTTTAGAGGCACTTCAGTAACCATGTTGTTTCTGGATACAAAGGGCTATAGAACATTGCCCACTTTGAATAGTCCTCTGAATGGGGCCTTTGTTTTGTGTGCTGTTTTGGTAGGAAATGGTTGCTATTTAGGTCTCCAAGAGGGAATATAAAACTATGCTCACCTAATCAAACAGACCAGTAAATACAGCAGTTAATCTGACAACTTCAAATTCCTGAATTGCATTTGGAGAAACAATTTAACACAAACAATCATTTAAAGCCTGCATTAATCATCCACCTTGGGTTACTAAGATGCGTAATTTGTTTTAATTATTGCAAACTCGTGGTTCTAAGTGACATTTCTAGCAGTTGGATGTTTTATTAAAACCAAAAGAGGGAAAAGGTACTGTTAATCTTTTACATCAACAGAGTTGTAAAACACAAGCAGCATTATCGTACATACCAGAAGATAGACCTAGCATAACTCTATGTCTAAAAAATATAACTGTCCTAAGTATTCTATGTAAGGGGAATACAACTGCTTGTGAACTAAATCAGCTATTGTTCTCCATGGTGGCAAAACCTTCCTTCCTGAGCAACCCTGGCTGGTGAATGTGAATCTGGAAATATGGCTTGTTTTGCTTGAATTATTAACATATTTACAATAGCTTTATAGTTACCTTGAACAGGTTCAGTGGGCACTTCAGAAACAAAAGGGAGAAAGGGAAAAAGCATCTGCAACAACAATTTCCACCTGGCACTTCAGTGCAACATGGAATGGCACTTTAAATCAACAACAGAAAAAGGCTTTCTCATTTGGATATAGTCAAATATAAAGATATAACTACTATGTTTATGTCTTGTGCCTCTCAGAACAACAGCAATAGCAACCTTTTGCTTGTCTGTCCTTGCAGTGTTACAAGGTAGCCAAAGCTGGCTGTGTTTTTAAAGCATTACACAAACTCTTTCTTCCCTCTTAGAAAAAAAAAAAAAAAGAATCCTGGCTTTTAAAAGAGCCATTGTCACTTCTGGTTGAATGTTTATTTTGCTGTCTCCTGCACAGCAGAGGGCATTCCACCTATAAAGAGCAATTATATAGCACTGGGACAATTTGAATACTCTAATCAATGCTAGTTAAAGCACAGATAAATAAACTTTTATAGTGCCTGGGCTCCTACCCTCCATGGAAATTATTGTTAATTTATTGAATCAATAATCTTGGAACAATAAATTATAATGTCTTTTGTTTTACTAAACCCATCTTGCAGTGTGTTTAAAAAGCACAGCTTTATAAATATTGCAACAGGCTAGGGGGAGATTTCCAACCAAGGCTTTGTGTCTGTCCCATTATGTGAAAGATTAAATTGTAAAAGCAAAAAAAATAAAAAAAAAAAAGAAAAAGAACAAAACCCAAACCACCAACAAAAAACTTGAAGGTGCAGAGACACTGAAAAAATAAATCCTTAAATACAGAAACGGTCTGGGCTGTAGCTCAGCCCTTTTGGGGCTGGGTTGTTTTTTTTTTTAACTCCTTCATTACTATAGCAATACCTTTATCAATTTATTTTGCATAATGTGGAAAACACTAGATTTATAAGGACTCATGAGTTTTAAAATACAGGACCAGAGACTGACCTCCACTACAGCATAACTTTGCAATAGCTCCATTAACTTCAGCAGCACAATTCTGGACCAACATCAATGTAACAGTGATTGCAGACTAACCCAACAACTGAAAATATATTTTCTTTAGAAGCAATTTCACCCCAAAAGATGCCATTGATTGGAATTGATTTAATCTTTAGAAAACATCACATCATTCAGGCTAGTAGGTATCATGTCAATAATATTCATTTCACCATAAGCTTTCCTAATCTGTATTTTTGCAATACCTACTGCAAGGAAACCCACATCCTTGGCTGTTAAGGTGCTAGAATAGCACAGTTAATCTTAGTATGGTCTGGACCATGTGGAAATGTTCCATGGATCTGTAGCTCACCGATTCCAACTTGTATCTGTTCAGTAAGACAATCAAACATCTTGTGAGGAACTGGCAGTTTCTATTTACCTTTTCCAGATAAAATGAGTCGGAGGAGGGACTGCTGGCTGTTCTAGTGGGAACAGTTTCAGGACAGGAACAGAGCTACACAGCAGAGTCTGTTTTTTGCTTTGAATAGCTGGTTGTTCTGGGGTAAGGTAAGGGCTTATCTGGTGGTAATGAGAAAATTCCCCCTGAATTTAATGCATCAAAATTTCATCCCAGTTCTTTTTGACTAGTTACTGTCAAGGCTTCAACACCAGGACACTTATTGATGAGAACCAGACCTTCAGCAAGGTGTAAATTAGCTTAGTTGAGTAGGAATTAATGATTCTACGCAGACTTGAAACAGCTGAGCATTTAGCCCAAAGGCAGTTAAATCTGTATCCGCGCTTAAGAAAAAAACTACGAGTTGCTATCCTGCTTCTCATCTCCTATTTTTGATGAAGGTTTTTGAAGCTGGAGCCACAGTCCCTAGCTTATGTAAGCTTTGCTTATTACACAATGCGCTAAACATAAGTAAAAGTAGGCTGAATCATATGGGGATGCAAACCTGGCCAAAACCCTCAGAAATCTCTGAGGTGGGTGTGAGGAAAATCAGCTGCTGTAATTATGATGGTGGTTGTGGGGGATAAGGGAGCAGCCAGATTTGGCGGAGTTTGAAGCAGTACTTTTTGATTTACAGACAGGGAGTGTATTTTGACTTGTCTTCAGATTGTTAATTTTTAACTCTTGCTGTCTGCAAGGTTGCCAGGGCCCAGACGGGAAGCATGACTTCAAATTCTGCCTACATCATCAGACAGCATCCATCCACAGATAATTTTAAAATTACACTTTTAGTCACTGGCAGGCTGTGGCCATTTTGTCTTGGTGCCTGTAATCCAGTTCACCACTGCTCTTTTTCTGCAGTCTGCCGTAAGCTTCTAGTACGCTGCAGCTTGAAGCTCCATGGCATCATGCCTTGTTATCCCCATACCATGTGCTGCTTGGTCCTTTTGTTCTGACTTATCTCATCAACCACAAAGGAAGAACTGCTATGGGAGACTTTTACCATGCATTGCATGCACCCACCTATATTTTTTTGATAAAGTTGTACGCTTAGCCTTAAGAATTGCTTATGGTGCTGAACTTGGCTCATGAAGTCTAGGACGTTTCAGGAACCTCTGGCATAATGAAAGTCATTTTCAGCACAAACATCTCTTATTCAGGGGCTTAAGAATGCACCATTATAATCTATGGGAGTTTTGTCATTGATTTGATCAGGAAGAGAAAGACCATAGTTGAAAAGCTACATCCAAAATATTAATGTCTCTCATTTTTTAATAAAATGTGTAGGATAACACATGCTTGCAGTAGTATCTGGGGATAAGAATTCACAAGATAAACGGTGGTCCAAAGCTACTACCCTAAGCTTTCCCTTTACTTCAGATTAAGCTCCTCTACTGTCTCTGCAACACTGTATATACAATTATCTTCTCTCTAACAGCATCCCTAAAGCAGATGTAATTAGGGATCTTTGGAGCCAACATATGCATATCTTAATTACAGAACCAATATGGGATACTATTTGTTCCAACAAGATAAACGGTGGTCCAAAGCTACTACCCTAAGCTTTCCCTTTACTTCAGATTAAGCTCCTCTACTGTCTCTGCAACACTGTATATACAATTATCTTCTCTCTAACAGCATCCCTAAAGCAGATGTAATTAGGGATCTTTGGAGCCAACATATGCATATCTTAATTACAGAACCAATATGGGATACTATTTGTTCCAACATTTACCAAAAAAAAAAAAAAAAAAAAAAGTCATGGACATCTAACTTGAGATAGTTATTTTTATGCTAACTTTGATTAGAATGTACTCAGCTAAACCAGTCACTCTAAATGTGATGCTGAATTATTACCAGGGGAAAGGAGGACCATAAGCACCCATCCTGGCAATGTTAGGAGAAGACAGAAGACCAGATTTTTCACCACACTGCACACTGAATAATCATGTATAACAGAACAAAGTCAGCATCTAAATATTACCGAACCAGAGCTGTTCATGTACTTATAGCAGTTGTTAAGTTGCTAAGATGCAAGGTAAAGGACAAGCAGACCCTTAACCTGCATAATTCAATTAACCTTTTGACTTCTTGAGTTTCAAAAATGTTTTTTAAAAAGTAGTTAACCTTAGCATACCACATGAGAGGAAAAACAAAGAAAAAGATTCCTGGGTTGCCAAGATCCCAAATTTTTCTCATGAGTCAAGAAATTAAAAATACACATCATAGTGTATTGAAATATTACATACATTCATGGGATTAGATCAATATTTATGAGCAAAGCAAGATATGGAAAATAGTGGCTGTGTAACTACATACTGCTTACAGCATCTGTATATTTTTTCTTCGAGCTGTCACCAACAACTTCTCTGGAACACTTCTTGCATCCTATATTTTCTGTAGAGGAAAAGACATCTTCATTCCATGGGATAATGCCTGCAGAAAAAGACACAGGAAGCAGAAATGCTTGGGTTTCAGTCTCTAGCCTGAGACTAATTTCATTCTCCATTTCTCCCTGTGAAATTAGGAAATATTAACAGTTCCCTCAACAGGTGGTGTTTGTGAGCATTATAATCCCATAGTGGTCATACGCTTCACAAGTGCCTTGTAAATTAGACAAACCAGTTTTACAAATCAAGTGGGCTTTTGTGCAATAGTTATTTTTGATAGGAGGGAATGAACAATAATACACACACACACACATCCCAGTTAATTCTTTCTTAGAATAAATGAAGACTCTACAGTTGATAATCCCAATCTCCTTATTTGTTTTCCAATTCAAACTCTTTACTCTGTACTTCTCATCACATTTCATACCTTCCTTAATCTAGATACTTTTGTAAGAGCTTTGCTTGCTTCAGATTTTTAACGCCACTTGTGACATGACCTGTGCCTCCCCAGGGACACCGAATATCAACTCTTTATCTTTGGTGGTAGAAAGATCAATCCTTTTGGATATTTAAGTGTGAGGACCAGAGGGCTGCTCTAGAACAATGTCCTCTAGTTGATATGACACAGGTAATGGTGCATTTCTTGCTTCCTGCTTTCATTTAACAGTAGGCCGTGGAGGACAAAGGACAAGTGGACAGCTTCAGTTAAGGGATGAACCAGTGAGTGCTCTGGGAGGAACTGAATCTGTCTTGATTTCTTGGCTCAGGCAAGTTATACTGCCAATTTTGCCAGTCTTGAAGCCCAGATGACCAACTGACCAAGAACAGTTTGTCAGTTTCTTTCCATCTGAAGAAGAGCAACTGCCTGATAACTTTCCCTGAGGAAAAGACTGATACTCAGAGAGATCTCTCTCAGTCAGGTTGTCAAGCTTGGGTAAGCTTTTCTTCTTTTAGAATACCTTCTGATTAATTGTATGGGTTTTTTTAGGGCTTTTTACTGACTAGATTAAGCAAAGGTTTGTCTTATGGAAATTGCATGAAGTCACATGGTTTATTGCTACTCACATTCTACCAGGACACTTTTTGGGTGAAGAGTAAGCATCAAGATTTGGGACATTTCACCTCAAAATTAGTGGCTGGGAAGAACAAATGGACATGACAGCTATAAGACATAATAAACAAACTGGATGTGACAAGGGTGATTAACCAAAACAATGTATTAAGTCCCAAGATATATAACATACATATCCATTGTTAATGGTTTTACAGAACAAGAGTAAAATGTAAAGAATATAATTGCAAGTTTTAATATTTGTGAAGTTCTAGATAAAGAACAATATTATTTTCCCCATCTACTTTATGCCACCTGTACCGGACAGCATGTCATTGAAGAAGCAGATAGGAAAGTGACTTGCAAAGGGTCACCTACCAAGATTGCCAGAACCACAGCTGGGTGCCAGGGACACAAACTTGCACCTGAAATCAAATGATAACAACAATAAACCCCACCAACGGCTCAGCATTTTGTATCTCCAAAAGCATGTGCAAATTAAAATTAAATACTGTGACTAATATCTAAGAGGTGATGCACAAATGCCCAGTAAGCACATCTCCCTGCTAAGAGGGCAAGCTGCCGACACACCTGCGGTGCTGACCAGGAAAAGCAGAGGAAGATCTGTGGAAGGAGAGTGTTCGAGGGAAAGGTGATTTCTCCAGTGGCAGGGTACAACTGCAGTAAGAGCAAGAGCAGTTTGACTGCACTCTAGTTCATTGCCAGTTCTTAATCAAAGCCTCAGGGCATTATTGAAATAGGAGCATTAAATAATACTAAGCAATAGTGAAGGACAACTACAATTACAAATAATTTCCGTCCAACTGTGAAGGCAATGCATTTCCCTCAAGTGCCCAACATCTCACTCTTGACTGACATCTGGGCTTATACAGCTTATCTGTAAATACAGATCATATCCGGCACAGGACTGCGTCTGAGCACTGCCTAGGCATTTTTAATTGGATGGCAACAGCACTCCTCTTCTCTTTTTACCACTTTGGTTGGTAGGAGGAATAGCTTGATTGTTTTGGAGACCATTTTCCTATGGCTTATATTTGCCTGTATGAATATCCTGCCCGTTTCTCTGATCTGGGGTGGTAAGTACATATTTTAAAACTTGTCAGTATCAGCTGAATGAAGAGAGACTTCAGCGCAGGTGCATTGCATTGGACGTGAATGTAAGGGGACTGATGCTGAGGGCAGTTCTCTACTCTGTGCCAGTAGGATCCCCATATTAGGTTGCTCCCTTAATAAAATCTCTCTCCCTCAGATGGCCATTTCATAATTCAGGTGCAAAGCAGATCCTGTGGCATGTTGGATCATATAAAGGAAGACAATCTTTAGGTACTTCATCAGTCATTTACCTGCTAGGACTGCAAACTGAGAGGGAAAGTGCAGTAATGCCAGATGTCCTTCTTGTGCCTTTTTTCTAAGCAGATAGGTCGAGATATTCCTCACTTTATTTACCAGCCAAAGACGTTTTTCAGGGTCAGCTCAATTCACAGAGCAGTATGGATCCCCAGTGCACTGAGACTGAACGCCAGCGAAGGGACAGTGCATTGACATGTTTTTCAGCTTCCCACTAACACTGTTTCAGCCTTGAGCAGATTTCAGCCATTGCTTGCAAAGGGGCAAGGGTTGGAGCAATGGAGAGAAGGAACCACTTCCCACAGGGCTCTCCCCCAGGCTCAGGAAGGTTTTCTCCCCCCTGGGACGAGGTGATGCTGTGGCACACCTGACCACCCTGACCTGCCCCCCATGCCCTCACCTGTTCGCCTCAGCTCTCAGAGGAGGCAAGGAGCAGATGCACACTCCTCCTGGGGCTGCCCCCAGAAGACTGCTGTGGCTGCACGCAGTAAGCTCTCTCCGGTCAGGCATGCCAAAAAGCTGGAGGTGAGCAGGGCTTCTGGCCATGCACGAGCACCCAGCACAGCCAAGGGGGCTCCGCTGCCTCCTTCCCAGCTGTGCCCTGGCCAAAGGTGGCCCCAGTGCTAGCCCACTTATCCATTTCACCATGTCAAACATTCCTCTCTAAACGACCAGCCAAGGTCTGTTTTTTAATACAGCCTTACATAAGGGGAGGAAGGGAAGAGGGCAAAGAAGTAGGAGCTCATGGCAATATTTCTTGCTTAATATTATTGTGTTAATTCCTTGTTTGTCCAGCAGCTGAATCATCTGCACCTCCTCTGGGACATGGCTCCAGCTGCTGTGAAACCCAGTGGCAAAGGCAGAGCTGATTAAATGTGGGCTCCCCTGCTGCTGAATCCAGCCGGCAAGCCATGTACGGGCCATTTCCCCAGCAAAATTTGTCTGTTTATTGCAAATCATAGATGGGTTTCCTCCTGCTTTCCCTCCCTCCCTCCCTGCCACAAGGCAGGCTCACATAGCCAGGATGCTCCTTGGTACAGGGAGAGAAACAGCGGGAGCTGGCTTCTGCCTGTGCCCTGCTACAGGTGCCACAAAAGCGTAGGGCAAGGGAGGAAGAGCGATATGGCTCACACCTACAGTCTGAGAGGGATATGTTTGAAACTGTCAGGGGAAGACCCTCAAAGGAGACCTATTAAAATCTAGATTTCCTGGCCAGTGATAAAGCACATATAGCCTCGAATGACTGCTCAGGAGACAGACACAGCAGCCGGCACCAGGACACACCGAGTTCAGTTGCTAAGTGCGGCTGGCTGACCAGATCGCTCAGCCCAGAGAAACAACCCACAACCTTACAGATTGCTGCTTGATGACTACTACATAGCCTCTCCTTTCCTTCACAGGAGGAAAAAAATCCCTGTGTGGTGCAATTGTTTTCCTTTCATTACCAGACACAGGCTGCACATAGACAACAGTGACCTGTGCTGGTCAAACTGGAGATCTGGGATTGCTCTATTAGTGGGCTATTCAAGAGGCCCCTTTTTATTGCCACAGGTGTATCAGAGATTGTTTTGAAATCTGACTCATCCATTGACACAATTGCCCAGAAGAGGCCTTTGAAATTCTCAGCCTCTTGGTTTTTGAGGAGTGACTTCCCCGCCCAAGAGAGGAGAGGGGCAGCCTCAGATCAGAAAGGGGTTACTCTCACTTTGTGACAGTCATTATTTTCAGCTGCCTCATCTTTAATCAGAGCAAATGCCAGGTCATGTGAGAGGACTCTGCATTCACCAAAGACAGTCTTATAGTTTATTATGGTAGGCAAGTAATGCAGAGCCAGGTCAGGGAAAGCAGCACCAACATAGATAGCAGTGTAGTAAAGCTGGTTGCAATGTTTAGTCTTGAAGTCTGTTTTGGTATTAAAAAAAAATAAATTAGTATTTTGCCAGTAACTGTTCTCATCTTCAAAGATTCTTCAGGTTTTCTGTTTAAAGCAGTTTTGTTGATTGTTTGATTCCCTCCCTTTTAAAAATTTTCTTCACATTTTCTTTTCTTCATTTTTGTACTGAAAAAGAAGAATGTAGGGAGAGGCTGGGGGACACTTACTTCTCAGTTACAATTGACAAATATCTTTTTTCTTTTTTGTTTGTTTTAAAAAGTGATTAAAAAATTACAAAGAAATAAATGTGGGGAAAACAACCACACTTCAGCCAGCTCTACTTCAGAGATACCAATTGAAACAACATAATAGCAAACCAGTACAGTTTTTTCAAAGCTGACAGAAGCCCCTTTCCAAAGTCTGGTATCTTGTTTCTTGAACTGTATAGTGACAATGTACGTTCTTTGCCACAGCTGGATCCAAAAAACCCCAAAACTATTCAAAGGGGAAAAGGTGAAGAAGTTTTCAATGGTGGAAAGAGCTCATTCCTTTTAGTTACATTGGCTTACGTACAAACATAAATATTACACTAACCTATTTAGTTTGGTACTAATGAACACTGTAACAAACATACACCCATCCAGGAGCTTCATTAGTGCACAACAACTACTCCACAGCAACCGGTACCATGGAGCATAGCTCTCACTTTTCAAGGACAAAGTCTAATGGAGACTGGATGCTCAGCCAAACCTTCAGGGCAGTGAAAGCAGGTCATGTGCACAAGCACAGGATAAAGTTAAACATTTCTAAGTCTATCCACTGAAGGCAATTGTTTCATATATGCACAAGGCCAATACATTATGATGCAATTTGTACATCCAAACTACTTAACAAAAAGAAGTCTCTTTTTAGTAGGGTAGCAGGGAATAACAGCAATAACTGTTCTTCAGGTAGGCTGGAAATGCCACAGTAGCCTGTACACAAAGCCACATCTTTTTGAAAGACCAACAAAACTGAGGAATTGGTATAGGCCTCAACATCCAAGCTACCATTGTTCAGCTGACGCACAGCAGCTTGTTGATCCAGGATGACCTGATTGTGCGTCTGAATCATGGCATTCAAAGCCAAATCAAGGTTCAGGCTCTAATTCAAGTGCACTGAAATCATGTAGCCAAGCAGCTGAAAGTCCGACCCAACAGTAATGGTCATGAAATTCATTACATCCCTAGAGGTAACAATCTGCGAGGCCTATAACAGGCAAAAAGAAAGGCGAGGTCCCTGTCTCAAAAAGCTGTTATCTAATTTCATGGCAAGACAGTAGGAAACCACTGAGAGTAAATTACAAGAGAAAACCCAGGTCTGGAAAAGAGGAAACAGAAACTAATAATTTCTATTCACATCCTTGGTGTGACTTTGTGATTCTTGGACATCTTAGCTGCTGTGACATACTTCTGTGTTTTCTAAAGGGGAACAAAATCTTAAATCATAGTTATCTGTTAATATTTGTAAAGAACTTTTAGCTAGAGGGAAAAATCTTGGCTGACACTGTGGAAGCACAAAGGGACCATAATAAAGCCTAGCTGACTGCTCAGGGTTCCCCCTACTGAGACACAGTCTCTGGTGGGTGCAGGCAGCTCTTGTTCACATCTTTGGTCCCTGGCATTGACAAAATGGAGAGTTTCTGGAGCATTTCTGGAATATCCCAAATGCCAGTTGCATTTGAGCAATTGGTGCAGAGGCCTCAGAAACAGCTGAGACACAGAACAAGCCACCAACAGCTCCAGATACCTGGCAAGTATAGCTGGGATGGAGTCAAAAGGCAGTAACTTTCAAGTGTGGTAGTCGTAGAGAGTTCTGTATGACAGGGGCAGAAGAGTCCATCTCTACTGGATCTGTGGCAGAGGTCCTTGTTTTTATATGGAAGAAGGGTAAATGTTTTATTCACAAGACCTCTTAATGTTGCTGTGACCACAGGAAATTAAGAAGTTTAAACAGAGGCCAACAGGAAAAGCAAAGTGTGACATGTTGTATTGCTTATTCAAAGCCAGTGCAGATTGGGAACAACAGTTCTATACAAAGGACTGTTTATATCAACCAACACATAATTTTAAATTTCCTGCATGAGTCATTTTTTTGGTATCTTTTTGTCCTGTCTGTCACTCTCCACTGGACTGAAAAACATAAGCATGATCATGTTAAAAACATTTTTTCCTTTTTAAGGAAATCCTAATGGATCTAGATCCCTGTAAAGCACCACCATAGTTCAGCAGTAGCATACCAGCCACCAGGAGCTGAAGCTGAATGGTCATGCTAAGGGATGGGTTTATAAATTATCTGAGGCTGTGAAAAACACAGGACTTGCTAGATCTGAAGAGTAATTTAACAGAATACACTTGCACCGACTTAAGGGTGCCACCTTTGGGAACACTTCACGGTTTTACAGACAGAACTGTTGAGCATCCAAAGACACCGACCTGGCTCTAGCAGGAGCGGAGCAAGTTCTGCCTCTCTGAAAACCAGCCTCTGCACTGCATCAGTCTCGGTACCCCCATAACACTTGGCTTCTCCCTGAATACTGATAGCAATGAAAACAACACCCAGGGGACTTCTGTGATGCCTATCTGGCAGGGAAGGGACCTCAAGAGAGTACTTCTGACAGGCAAGTAATACATAATGGTCCAGGAAAACCAGTCTTTCCCCTTTATCCACAGAGAACAGCTCCACATCAAGGTGCCACATTCACCCCCAAAAAACCCCATAGAGAGTTCATATGCTTAGGCTAATGGATTTAAAAAAAAAAATATATCAGGGTTCTTGCTACACAATACAAAGAAAATGCATGTTTTTCCTCTTAAACACATTTTAGCTTTTGTGAGCTCGTGTGAAAAGAGCCCATTATTAAGCCTGGGTTATTTAAGCAATATTGGAAATGCCCCTGCCCTTTTGTTAATTTGCTTGGCTTGGTGCACACATGGCATTTGTTTTATATCATGTGTGGAACTTGCTTCTTTAAAAAGTCTGCAGGTTTCAAATTCCTCCGCTTTTGATAGATGTACTGTATGTACTTTTAGGTTTAAAAAAAAGTTACAGGTGGCTGCTATTTTTCCCAATTCAGCCCACAAAAGCCCCTTTATTAAAAGAAGTCCTTAATGAAAAAGAAAAGTAGGGCTACTGTATGTGAGGTTGCAAAGATCTCTGGTGGAAATATTTGGTGTTTACATTTTGCCAAACTATTTATACTGTGGACACATACTACACTAAAGGCTCTCTTTTCCCTGCATAATAGAAATCCTTGTGACTGAATTCTATATACTTAGTATGGTTTACATTTTTTTATCCAGCCTTACCACATTTTATTCCACCCTGCTTTCCACACGACTTTGTGTGTCTTTAACAGAGCTGTATAATAGCAACACCTTCTGGAAGAAGGGAGGCACTGGAGAATCATTTCTGCCTCTTGCAGCTTGTTGCACTCACCAGCCAGTGTACATTACTAATAAGGCAGAAGTTCAGAATAATAATTAGGATACATCACTAACTATATGTGCATTTATTGCTTCATTTAGCAGTAACTGAACACTCTGTGGTTTTTTAATAACTCTTTCAGAGTCGTTTTGTTCAGAGTACTTTTAACAGTTAACATTCAGTATTTTAATTACACCGGATTTATGGGTCTAAGTCTCTGCTCTATACACCCTTTGTCTGACGACATGAAAAAGCGGAGGAGCGCCCCGCTGCTCAGTGGCAGCAGCCACCATTTCTCCCCTCAGAACAGCACGAGCCGCCAGCACGAAGAGCGGCGTTTCCAAACCTGATGCCTGCAGCAGAGCTCCCGAAGCCGCAGACCGGCAACCAGAGTGCAATGGCCTACATTGAACATCAGCTGAGTATCTGAACATCTCACAGTCTTAGATAAGCACCACGGCCTTCCTAGTGTCTTTATAAACAAACCTCTGCCGCTGAAGAGCCTTTAAGAGCTTTTGACATTGGGGCTTTTACATTTTTTGCCAAAGAGGACAGGAGACCCTTCCTGCATGTTGCTACAAGACAGCTTTGCAAGCACAGGTAGGAAACAGTGGGTTGGTGGAAGGGGCGCTCCTTTAACTGTTTTCAACTTCAATCTACGGCAATATTTTCTTTTGCAAGGTACTGCAGAGAGATGCCATCGTAGTAGTAGTAACAATAATAATAATACCACCTCCAATTAATTAGAGATGTGGCCAATCATTTTCACACCACTTTTGTGAGTTGAGTACTGCTAGAGGCACAGGGAGAGAGAACTTAAGTCTGTGGTGAAAGCCTCTATCGAGGGGCAAGAGGCAAGGAGGGGGCAGAGTACAACTCTGGCTTCCATGTTTAAACCTCTAGGCTGCACACTTCAAGCATCAAATCCACTATACTTTGCTTTAATGGTGTTGAACCGGTGAACAATCAAATTCTAAAGCAGTGGGCATTATTCAGGAGGAGGATTATTAGATCCTGCAACATGAAGTTGGCTTGGAGGACGCAGGACTGAGAGTCTGGGTGAGCCTCATAAACGTGGATGCCTTTCACCATACAAGGCAAGTCACGGTCTGGTTCTTCCTGATGGGCAACTAGATCTAGGGTCAGATGTGACAAATTTTGATAATTTTGCAGAGTCAATACAAGATCTCCATTTTTGCTTTTCATTTTCAAATCTTAATACAGGTGCATCTCTGAACAAACCTTGTTTGTGTTCTTTGCTTTGACACTACGTTTCCGTTATCTTCTGTGCCCCATTCACATCCTTGGTCAGGATTTTATTTCGTGAGCTATTCCTTTTCTTTCTGCACACCCTTACTTGTGTTGGCTCCAGCAGTACCAGCTCCTGCCCCCCTAATAAAGAAGCCAGTGTACTGCGAAGCGTGCATGCAATGCAGCCATCGCCCACAAGACACACTAACTTTGCTCACTCCATTGTGCAAAACGGCTCTGAGGAGAAGTCTTCTGAGAAATGCAGAAAAAGATTTTCCACTGTGGAAAAAAAACCCCTGCAAGTTATGCTTAGGTGTGTCTGTGAGGGAAAAACTGTTTAGGAAAACAAGTTTGTGAATGGTCTTCATGACATCTTTCAGTTCTGGGGGCTACTGGTACCCACAACCGCCTAGCAGCACGTGATACATACTCCTCCCAGCTAACCATGGCAAACACAGCCTTATCTCCCCATTCCATGCATCTCTAAGTAACACCGTGTCTGTACCTTAAAACGCAGGGATGTCAGGCATGACCCTGCATGAGGGCAGACTGTGCAGCATCAAGAAATCCATGAGGGGGCTGCAGGCAGCTGCTCGGTGTGGCCAGGTGAGGATAGCTAACCAAGCAGCATAGAGAAGGCCATATGGCACCAGCTGTGCTCTGGCTCCCAACAGGACAACCTCTCCTCTTACGAATATAATTTCCACAGCGTGCATGAGAGTGAATTGCTATTGCAATAAGCTGTTCTGTCCTTTTCCTCACCTATACCTGTCACCTTCAGGATGCTGGGTGATCACACAAAAGAAATAGCGAGTGCAACGAAAACCGCAAGCACTGAGCCCCGTGCTGTGGAGGTGCTCCCTGCTGCCACCAGAAAACGAGCGCAAAATTCAGTAGGTAAGCCTCTTCCCTCTCCCTTCAGCTTCATGTGGGAAATGACTGTCTGCTCCCCACACCTGTAAGCACCAAAAGCCATGGGGTGATGAGCCAGCAGGACTGTGAGGAAGTTGTTGAAGCCCTTCTCTCCCGTCCTGCCAGCACAGCCTCACTCTGAATGACACGGCTCAAACGTATCCCCTGCGCTGGGGAATGGGTTAATCCCAGGGTGAGGGGAGTTTGTGACAAACCACCGACTAGACTGAGAATCTCTAGTGGGATTTTAACACGTCTGGCCTGGGATCCTCAGTCGCTGATAATGACAGGCATTACCTGACCCAGCCAGCAAGAGGATCGCGATAGCTGTTCTCAAGAATTTGCAAATCGTTCTCCAGTTCCTGGCTCCTTCCCTTTGACTATCTTGGCAGCCTGTTCTGGCAGCCAGACTATCTCACCTAAGACTTCTCCAGCTGGTGAAGCATCTTGGCGCTCCTGCCTCTCTATGCCCACACACTTTCATCAACTTCAGCAGTAACCCTTTTAAGTGTTATCTTGCAGGCCTAATTACTTCAAATACATTTTCTAGCTGACGATGTTGGACAAGTGGAAATTTAGCGCCATCTATTGCTAACTAATAAAACACTGGTTTGGTAAGAATGCAAGAAAATCCCTTTCCTGAAGGGAGCCTTGGCTGTAGGATTCCTGCAATCCAGCAGAAGCATCCCCACGGCTGCCAGAAACAATTCTACTTTGAACTTGATGGTTAAAACCTTGCAGTTTTCTAGAAAATACTTCTATAAGTCTGGGGTGTGACCCTAGCAAATTTCTCCAGGCTGGAAATATTGTGAGAACCAGCTTTCTTGTAAGATTCGTAACATTTATTAGTTAAAATTTGTCCTGAAATACTATGGTATTAATCTTGTCTCTCCCTGTCACACTTTGGTATTTTGACAGCAATCCCCTAAACTGCATATCTGCCACAGACAAACCGTCAAGCTGGTCTCTCTATTCACAGTTTGTAGGCCCAAGCCCTTGGCAACATTGGCTGTGCCCCCTTTCCGACTGTGAGCAAATGAAGTGAAAGCAGCGAGTAATCTTGAAGGCAGGCTGCATGCCCCCAAGCTCAGCTGCAGCCGAGGAACACCCCAAGAACCTGAGAAGGAGACTAGGTGGTCGGCATTGCTGGCTGGTGGGAGAAGACTATGTTTCTGATGAAGCTGAAGGTTATATTCATGTCAAAGGTCTTTACCTGCATGGGATTAAGTAATTTACAAATGCATAACCCTAATAAGACAAGAACCCTGAAAAATCCTGCCAAGAGACAAGGGATAGAGAGTAGGGTGTGTTTATTTCCATGACAAGAGCAAAAGCTGGGTCCTTTCACAGCCCCATGGACAGCATTTGAATACATCTGAAGCAACATGCATTAGCTGCATGACATGTTTGCGCCAGATTATAATGCTGTCAATCTCTGCTTCTCACTGTAAGCAACTACTGATATTGCAATCATTTTCATGAAAAGGTAAAGGCTGTGGTGATAAAGTTACTAGGATAGATGAGCAGACATTTGAAAATGCTTATTAAATCAAAGTGCTGCTATATGTGACCTGTGAAGAGCAGAAGTACATTGTCTAACTCTGTGATGTCTCCACAGATATGGCTGCAAAGATTCCTCAGAAAAGGAGAGGTAAGAGATGACAAAAAAGATAAGCAACGCTACTTCAAAGTGTCTGCAGCCATAAAGTAAGGACATCCTAAAACTCTTAGAAAAAATACCTGATACAGTGTAAACAGCCATCAGTATTACTGCAAGCTCCACAATACCTAGAACTTTTTTTTTTTTAAAGCTCTACATGCTGTAGATAGGAAAAAAATGTTTTTAAACATTATTTTTTAGCACATATGATGGAGAGGTAAGGTGGAATATATGTATCATGCAATTTAAAAAGAGGAAAGCCAAGAAAGAGAGATCCAAATGTTTGGTTTATTTTGCAAAAGGTGCTTGGGATTTTTTAAGGTTGTCTTGAAGGGTTGTAAGACCTGACTCGTGGTTTTGTGTTAGGCTATACTACTGACCCTAAAAAAAAAAAAACCAAAAAACAAAAAACCAAACTGTGCAGTCAGCACACTAATGACTTCTTGCTTTCCATAAATAAATAAAACCCCCTTGTCCTCACAAAGACACAGAAGGATGAACAAGAAATCAAAATGAGAATTAAATAACTCAAATTCAGGTGTGTTCTTCCTGAAAGTCTGCCATTCCCTCAGCTTAATTTAATATAATAGCCCAGATAATTTCCCACTGCTGCCCAGAAGTTAGAAGACTCCATTCATTTCCCACCATGTGTTTAGAGAACTGAGCCTGGTTCATAGAGTCTGCTGCTGAGCCCATCCTGACAGCTTTGACTCTCTCTTTTATCCCCATCTCCTTTCCCTGTTCCCCAGAGCCTTACATCAGCAGCAGCAGCAATCAGGTTGTCCTGCCAGCACTGCCAGGAGGAGAGAAGGGGAGAGTAAAACTTTATTATGGACCAGATCTGGCCCCTCCACTGGCCAACTCTAATTCAGGGCAATATAAAGGACAAGGCAAGACAGACATTCAGTAGGGGAAAATTTGACCAAATCTACTAGTGGCTGCTGCTTCTACTCAACAAGTCAGCAGCGGTCCTCAGATGGAGGCCCCAGCAGAACGAAGAGACACTGAAGCAGAGGAGCGTGTGCCTGACAGGACACCTACCCACTCACTCGGCTCTGGCACGCAGTAGGTACAGCAGGGGTATGAAGCCACTTGGCCAATCCATCATCTCTCTGGGAGACAAGCACAGAGGGTTCAGGAGCTGCCCTGTGTCTGCTGAGGGCATTGTCCCACCAGGAGAATATAACCAAACACACCAACATAAAGACTGAAAAGTGAACAGCAGGCTGAAACTCAAACAGCAAAGAATTAAAAATTACTTTACTATGAATCTGAATACTACAGGTAACGATCTGTGGTATATTAACGGAAAAGTAGAGAATGTGATGTATGAAATGAAATTTGTAAGGTAGAGCTCATGGGATGACGATGATTGTGGTCCATTCTTTGACAGACTCCCAAATGCTCCCCTTTGTACATTATTTCAGCATAAGAGGGATTCCATTTCAGGTTTTGTTTGGTTTGGAAGAAACATAGTACTAAAGCTTTTAAATAAGTACAAAATGAATTAATACTGTTGTGTTTCTTGGCAGAACTGATATAGAAGTTTTAGTGTTGAAATACACTCTCTACCTCTGTTCCCTATATTTGTTTTTGCTTTTTTTTTTTTTTAGGACAGGGTGCTGGATGGCACGGGAAAGGGAGAATGTTATTTTGTCTGGACGGTTGACCTATTTTTTTCTTGCACCAGATTTAAAGCTGGAACAAGATCCAGTTTCCCAATCTATTGGCAAACTTCTCATATCAGGTAAAGAAGTGGTAATGGATTAAAGTAAAAATGGTTACAAATTATCTTCTAGAGAAGGCAGTACTCACATCTGCTCCTGTAAGTAATGCGGTAGAAGTAGTTATGGGTGAAGGAGGGATATTCTAGTTTAAACCAAATCACAGTACATTACAAAAGCTCTGCAAAAGCCTAACTCACACAGGCTCCCAGAGCTGTCAAGAAAACACCAAAGACCCGAATCACCTGGGATCAGTAAGTTTAAAGGCAATCTGTTCTTCATGAGCTATGAGAGTCCTGTGAGATTACGACTCCGTTCCAAACTACTGCTAAGAGCAATGCCAACTAGGAGCATGGTGAATTGTGACTTCCCCAGCAGAGTTGTGCCAACCAAAGCCCCAAATGACTCCGTTGTTCTAGCAAAAATGTGCTTTTCCTGCTATAGCTTTTCTTGTGTGGGGCCGTGGCCAGGTATGGTCTTACTATTTAAAAGAAAAAAATGCAGCTTCACTGGTAGAGCTGCAGCTGTATGTCTGTGCTGATAAAATGCACCTAAGTGTAGGCATCAGAGCACAGCGTATCACACTTAGGTTGTAAGCAAGGTTGGAGGGTGGTTATGTATAGCAGGTCTAAAAATCCATTGATACCTCACAGAGGCTTTACTGTTCTCTTTAGCAGTGTTGTGTTTACTCAGAGGAAGTTGTTGCGAACTGAAAATAAGCAAGGCTGGTTATTTTTTTTTTTCCTTTTGTGCATGAAAAACAACAACATTTCTTACCTTCCCTACAGTTTTCAGGGGAGGGGAGAACTGCACATATCCCTTGACAGACATCTTTCTTCAGGTAGGAAGAAAGATCCAATCATGCATCTCAAGTGAAAAGATTAAATTAATTTGCCTGGAAAGTTAAAATTGTGAAAAACAACCTAGAGACATTCTGTTAGTGGAAATCAGGGGGGTCACAACCTGACGCTGCAGACAAGGCAGGTTTTAGGCACAAGCTAAATGAAGAAAAGTTAGGAGCTCTATGTTTTATCAGGGAATGAACATTCCTGCAGTTCAGGCGTTTGAAAATCGCATTAACCTGGAAAAGCCAAAGCAGGGACAAGATATGTAATAGATACTGACTTCAGGGGCTCCAGGGCAGATGTCAGCTCTTAATTCTGCAGTGGAGGTCATGGAAGAATCTTTTTGGTGTGATTTTTTTTTTTTCTTTCTCTTTTAAGCCAGCACTACAGAGCGTGTTTAAGCAGCAAAAATAGTTCACTTGTGGGCAGGAAGGAAGAGGCCAAACATGGGTCTTACCTTCTATGCCTCAGCCACCTTACCTCAGCTTGTACACCCAGAGATTATCTGGTCAGCTAAATAAATGTGGTACTACACGAAGGAGCCAGAAGGCAGCTGCAGAATAACCTCCTTGTGGAGGGACGGTCCTGCAGGTACAGCGAGCAGAGCCAGCCTGACCGCATCCTGCCCTGACCTGGCCGGGCAACAGGCCACAACGCTCAATTCTTCACTCACACACACCAAAAGACTCTTGCAGCTATGAACTACACAGTTCGCAGTTTTGGAGCGGAGAGATTTTGGGTAAGTCACTGAACTGCAACTCAAGTCCATCTTTTCTCTCCTGAGCAATAACCAATGTGTTGTTTTTTCCACAGATGGCTGTGGGGTTCCCTAGTTGTGTGAGCTTGGGTCAAGATCACAAAAATAAACACAGTAAATGTTTCAAGTCTCACCTGTGTGGATTCTTTTACTCTGTACTGGTTAGTAACATAAAAGAACTTTGTACTTGCAAAACAGCTGGTCCTCAATTAAGAAAACTGTGTATGCAAAAAATATAGCCACTAAATATGTAGGGACAGAAACTTGACTTTCTGGTGCAGTCTCCAAAGTCCTTCCTTTTGCAACTTGCCTCCCTCCTCTGAGGTCCAAGTTGCATTTGGTCTCCATGCACAAAGGAGAAGCACTTAAAATTCAGGTGGCCAAGCGCTCTTTTGAATAAACATAGCACTGTGCCTAGATGCCTATTGTTGGCATAATTAATTTGCTTTTGAACACTCATAATCCCAGAAGATGTCACCCGGGGTTCAGAGTGGAACATTTAGGCAATGCAAACTCTTCCAAGGTTAGGTGAAAATGAGCTGGGTGTGTGTTTGTTTGTTTAAACCAGAATCAATACCATAGACTGTCAAGGCCTGGAATTATAGAAGGTTTGGCCATGCATAAGCTTGATTTTCTTGCATTTAAATGTCACTGTCAGCTGTAGGCAATGTTCCAGCTTGCGAAGTTTCACTGAAACTGGAAGCAACACTGAGCTTGGCAGAAATGTGATTGTAAGGTTTAATTGAAGGAGTAAGCATGCTATTACAAATTAATGTGGAGAAGGCAGCCATGGTGGAATCTGTCTTCAGGTCCATATGGCCCTCCATTGCTCATTGATCATACAGCCTGTCATGCATTTATCCTCACAGGAGCCTCTCAGTTTGCTAAGAACTATTACCCCCATTTTACAGCTGGAAAATAGGAGCTAGGAGAGTTACCTGCCTTGCTTGAAGACACAGAAAGGAACTGATCAAGGGTAACTGCTAATCTTTTCTTCCTTTCCGGATTGCTTATAATTTTTCCCTAATGAAAATCACTTCTTATCTGATAAACTTATGCACTGCAGAGGAAACCAAGAGAAGCAGTGTCTTTTAAAAATAAATCGTTACAAGCCAACAAGGTTTTAGCAATTTCCTGTAATTACAGTTTGATTTTCAGTTTTCCTGTGAAAGATGTCAAATTTATCATCTTATGACTGAATGAAACTGTAATTGTTAAAATATACTTGGTTGATTACTGATGATCTGTGGGTCATCATTTTCTTTTCCCCCTGAAAAATTACTTTTCATTTTTTAAAATGAAAACCATACAGTTTTCCTCCTACCAGCTCTACACAAAGACAAAATTATTTTTCCTGACAATATATATTTTATCAGAGGGAAAAAAAAAATAAATGGTTCAAGCAGGCTAAACAACTCTACAGCAGATGAATTTTACCCTGAACTTCATATACGATTTGAGAGTCTCACTGGGTCAAACATTGCTGGCTCTCTCTCATGCTGCTTAAATCATAGTAACAGATAATAAAGTCCTGTCTGTGTTACTCTCTCTTTCCAGGGAAAAGTTGCCACAAAGAAGCTGTGAGGTTTGGCAGAGATATGTACATGTTCAGAAAATAAAGTTTGGGCTTAAATATGATCTTATCCTGTAAAATTCGGGGAATTTCCCTTCTGTCAGCCTGAACTTTAGCCTTATTGGCATCTCTCTTAACTTCTGGGTTGATGTTATCTTAGTACTGAAAAAGATTGCCAATATTACACATATGCAAAAATAGGGAAATAGTGCAGATGTTGATGTCTTTTTTGTCGTAATGTGAAATGAAATGTGGAATAAGGAGTTCTCCTTTGTGCTGCTTGGATGGAACAGCCTGTAGACTACCAAAGCGAGTCCTTCCAAGGGACTCTGAGACTGCTGTAGGAGGTATAATCAAGCTTTTAAGATTCAACTTATTAGAGATAAGGAGTTGCAAGGTAGGAATGCAATAACATTGATCTTTCAAAATCAGAGTAGCTATCTGACCTCATCGGTTATAGTTCATATGCATAATGCCAATATCAGTTACAAGGCTTTCATGCATATATTGTTAAATAAGTTTCTGCCTAGGCTAACAGGCTGTAGTCTGGTCTCCCTGAAGTAAAAAAAAAAAAAAAAAAAAAAAAAAAAAAATAGTATGCTTTGCCTCTTTTGGAGGTCATACTGCACAAGGGAGAAAGTACACCAGCATTTGGGGTCTCACAGGATTCTTTCCATGACAGCAAAAATACAGGCAATGAAGTTAGGTAATATTGTTTCTTCAGCTTTTTTATTTCTTAAAAAGAAGCTCTCATTTCAGGAATACAATAGGACCAAACAGCAAAAGCGAGGTTCCTCAATCAGGAATCCTCAAGCATGCTATGCAAGCAAACCCTACATTCCCAAAACGGGGTTTCTTTTCTCCTCCAGAAAAGTACACACAACGCTTCCTTTTTCTGCTTTCTACCTTAACACACATAGAGGCTACAAACTCTACAGTCCAAAAAGTCCTGGCACAGCCATTGAAAAATCTGAAGATCTTTGGATTAATGACTCACCTGATAGCAGCCATTGGCACTTCCCAGCCTAATGGAATCACCAACGATAGCCATTGGCACTTCCCAGCCTAATGGAATCACCGACAGATGAAGATACCAAAACAGAGCAAGAAAAAAATAATTTTTCTTCAGAAGGCAGCTTACCATGGATAAACAACTCTTGTCTCACCTTCACTATCCTCATAATAACTTTGTAAGCCTGCATAACAGTGTGAAGATTACTGCCACCTGACAACTAAGTAGGCATTTTGATTACACCAAATACAGGACAGATGGGGTCTCTCCCCACAGGTGTGTTACTGACCTTACCCCTTCAGAGGGAGAACCCTCTGTAGAAAACTGTTTGGCAGCGGATGAAGGATTTCTAACCATTACTTTAGCTCACACTCAACTGTTTCTCCTCAAGAGCCGTAAAAATATTCCCCCTGCAAAAGGAAGGAATAGCAAAGGGAACCTGTGCTATGACTTATGCTTAGAGGTTGGAATTTGTGGGAGTGCATTTTCAAGACAGGAATATAAGCAGCTGACAAACCACTCAGATTTTCTGTTCTTTGCGTGATATGAGTAAGGACAGACTCTGTGGTGGAAGAAGGGAATGATGTTAAGTTTATAAGCATTTAGGAGCAGTGTGAGTCTTAGCTGGTAGGATCCAGAGCAATGGCATGATCAGAACCCCACCCCTAGAGGTAAAAGATACTGGGACAGTAGTTTGATCTGTGGCATTTTTCTTCAAATTTTTAAGCACTGAGATTTCCTAAGAAGATGGGAATATTTTTCACTATCTTTGTTCTTATCAGTTTTCAGCCATGCCCTTATGATGAAGATATAAAATCTTCAGAAGTTTGGTTTTTTTCCAACCTGGGACTTCACAGTAAAGCAAATGTTACAGTCTTTGCTCAGGCACAAGGCTTGTATGAGCTAAAGGAAGGTGAAAAAAAAAAAAAAAAAGAAAAAAGAATTCAGCAATGACTTCAGCAACGTCTGGTGCATAAAAGTTTAAGAGCCATAATAAAAGTGGCTAGCACCTGGGAGATACTCAAATCGTAATATTTCATACGGGTGTGACTTCTTAACTGGCTTCAGCTCCTTAAAAACTCTGCCATGGCTAAAAGAGCAGTCCTATGCATATGCTTCCACTTTCCTGTGGTCAAGCAGCGATCTGGTCACTCTGCAACTGCTCTAGCACCAGAAGTGCCACAAAGGGAAGGTCAGGGATAGAGCAGCTGGAAATAAGAAGAGTGGAACCATTCTCTTCATTATGCTCAGCGCATGGAAGTCACCTCTAGGTAGGGTCTGAGCTAATACCAGTTGAATTGGGAAGTTTCCACTGAAATTAGTGTTTCTGCTGGCTCTGCTTGGTGATGATCTATGTAAACTTCACCTAAAAGGCAGGTAAGTCACAGTCTTAGTTTTCAGCTTAGATGTGGTACAGACTAGATGTAGTCTACCATCATCCCTGTCAAAATGAGAGTCAGAACAGCCTTAGCTGTTTTACAGGTGATAGTGTTTCTGGTAGTGGCAGCCTCCCAGCATGTATTTAACTTGTATATCTGTAAAAGGTAGGTATAAAATCACCTGCCTCGCACATACAAGCCTGCAAAGCACACAATTCCATGTCATGACACAGCTTCAGCTGCACAGGCCCCATGTAGACCAGGGCGTTACCTGCATCTGCCTTGGGCAGACCCAGAGGGGTCCCTGAATACGTGCTGTGTACTGAAGATGACTGGCCCTGCTTGCTGAGCTTTTACAAAATGCCTGCTTCACAGACTTTGCCACATATCAAATCAATATTGACTTGATTAGCCTTTTGTTTGAGAAGTATGTTTTGCAGACTATGAATATGTATATGTGCCTTAGACGTGCAATTATCTCACCCGATAAGAAGATAATTTAAAATATTTCATTATTAAGTCCCTTTGCTACTACGTAGAGTGTATAAAAGTGTGTGTGCATTTTACACAGTCTATTGTTAGAACTGACCCATTTTAAACAAGGGTTTTTTTTCTGTTTATCCTTTAGAGTTAGGTATTTATCTCACAAATACTGAATTTGGTTAGGATACTTTCTTTCTAGATGGATTTTCTTTACCTCGCTCTAAAAAAATGTTAGCCTACACTGCCATCAAAGTAAATAAGTGCCTAAATTAACCAAAGTTGAACCTTCAAAAAAATTCATTCCATGAGCAAACTGGGGGAAAAAAAAGTTATAAAACCATGGTTGTTCTGAAATAATTTCAGAACATAATTTTTTTCAATGACCCACAAGAACTTATACGAGTTAAGATAAACTGTTTTGTCTTCTATAACCTGACATTGGCAATGCTCAGAATTTAAGATCCTAAATTTGTACAGGTACAACATAATATCACTTGCAGGTGAAGCAGGACAAACATTTTCTTACCTGGCATTAAAAATCACTCCCTTAGGAGAGAGAGAAGTAGACATGTTCCACATTCTCGTATTTTCTTTTACACGCTCATCATTGGAGAAGCATCCAGAACAACAAAGGTGCTACTACAGAAATTTTGCTCTTCCTGGCAACAGGGTAATTCTTTAGCAGCTCTGTTAAAATCACCACTGTGATGCCACAATATCAGAACACTGAGCAAAAGGAAAGGAAGAAGAAAACCTGAAATTCAACACTTCTATTGACGTACCCTCAAAACTGGCATTTTTAATTCTAGTATTGACTGCCTATATTGGAACCCCCAACTTTGTTTCCTTGACCTGTTTATATGTATAGAATTAATTTTTTTCCTTCTACTTTGTCCTCCCCCTGTATTATTGTATCAGGAATAGTGTGGCCAGCAGGACTTGGGAAGTGATTGTCCCCCCCTGTATTCGGCACTGGTGAGGCTGCACCTCAAATACTGTGTTCAGTTTTGGGCCCCTCACTACAGGAAAGACACTGAGATGCTGGAGTGTGCCCAGAAAAGGGCAACAAAGCTGGCGAGAGGTCTAGAGCACAGGTCTTATGAGGAGCAGCTGAGGGAACTGGGGTTGTATAGCTTGGAGAAAAGGAGGCTGAGGGGAGACCTTATTGCCCTCTTACGATTGCCTGATCAGGAGGCTGTAGCGAGGTGGAGTTCAGCCTCTTCTCCCAAGTAACAAGCGATAAGATGAGACGAAATGGCCTCAAGTTGCACCAGGGGAGGTTTAGATTAGATATTAGGAAAAAATTTTTCACCAAAAGTGTTGTCGAGCATTGGAACGGGCGGGCTGCCCAGGGAAGTGGTTGAGTCCCCATCCCTGGAGGTCTTTAAAAGACGGGTAGAGGTGGTGCTTAGGGACATGGTTTAGTGGTGGACTTGGCAGTGTTAGTGTAACGGCTGGACTTGATGATCTTAAAGGTCTTTTCCAACCCAAACGATTCTATGATTCTATTTTGAAACTGATTTTTTTGTCACATCAACTTTTGACTATGTATCCCAGATCAAAGTCCTCAGAATTAAACTCTCCATCTCCAAGAACACCGTGCTGGTGATGGTACTGCAAGTGCTTTATTGAACAGAACTATTGCCAGCTACTGAGATATTTCAAAAGGGAGGAAAAAAAGAGATCTTTTAAGTTTTGCTAAAAGCCACAGGTCGGTCTGTCTCTGAAGCCCACTCAGCACCTTGTAGTATCAGTCCTCAAATTATTACTACTTGGGATAGGCAAGTTTTGAAAGCTGTCCCGCTGAAGCTCAAGCTAGAGTCACAGTTAAGAATGGCTCCCTTACGATGAAAGTGGAGAGGCCAAAATACAGGAATAAAGTCTCATTCTGACATGTTAGGCTCATTCTCCTAGCAGTAATTAACAACTCTTAGAACTTACCTGTCTACAGCTTCTTTAAAGTGTCCTGTATCCATGCCAACTTTCTCTGAAGTCACTGAGAACCAAACCAGATGGAAAATTTACCCTGATGTATACTTTACCACAGTATGGATCAGTACTGCCTTTAATCGCAGTATCCCCTGCACTGAAAAGGGGGAATACGTCAAGTATTTTGATAAATATAGCTACTACGCATGGCAAATATCAAGATTTTAATGACACTCACTTTTCAGTGCTTTCCATCTTCAAAGGACTTCCCATTGGTTGACATACTTTAGAGTAATGACTATTCAAAACTGCCCTGTGAGGTAAGTGCTCAAATGTATAAAGTTATTTTCTGGCTTTCTTCTCTCCCTTGAGTTCTTTGCCCCAAACCTCTTGGAATGGGGGCTGTATTCAATCACTGCTGCATAGTCCTGGCATGTTAAAAGCTGTTTCATGACAACATGGTTAGCAGGTAGGTAGTTTTGCTGCTTGATTTGTCCAGCATCTTACTGTAAGTGAAACAACTGGCTCAGCCTCCAGGCTTGGCAGGGTAGATGCGCGTCTGCCATTGTTAAGGCCTCATTCTTCCCTCTGAGTGTCATACTCCTAAGACTTCAGTGGAAGCCAGAAGCAGAATAAAGGTTTTGCATTTTGACTACAGAGTTAGTTTATCTCTCACCACTTGCATCTTGCTTTGCTGTTCTTAAATGCCATACTCCATTCCGTAATTCTTTCTTTTAATCCAGCCTTCAAGAATGTATTTCATAGCAGTTCCCATCTATGGGATAATTACACTTAGTTAGCTGTACTCAACAGTGATGATTTCATAATATGCCACAAACAGGTGCCCATTAAATTCCTTTATTGGAGACAGAAACATTGCATAATTACAGATTCGATGAGGAAAACTGCAAATGGTATAGACTGTTTCTACTGCCAGCAAAATACAGTTATTACAGGTTTTATAGACATACAAATATAAAGTGTTTCTTTCATGCCAGATGGTCTGTACGTAACAATGCCATTAGGAGAGCTTAATTGTGCTTCTACAAAACCTTTAGAGAAGAATGAGGTAGAGTTTCCTTTAGTTTATCCAGTATTTTTTCACACATCTGTCCTTTACTGCTTTTATAAGCTCAGATCCTTGTAAAATACCCAGTTAACTTTAATGTTTGAGAAAACAGAGACCCTTCAGAGGTGTTTACTTCTCCCTCTTTAAGTTGCTAATTTCCCACTGCTTATATGCTGCAATTCTAATAACTGCTACTGCACCCTTCTAAATGCCTCGAAGGTCAGGTAGGTTGGGACATCTGTCTTTCCAAATTTACCGCTTTGACAGAAATTGTTAGCAAATAGCTTCAGATAAAACTCTTACTTGTCTCTATCATGGCAAAGAATCTCTTACATTCTGTCACTCTCTACTATAGTGGCCAAGCCATCTCTCCAGGAGATGGAGGGAACGTTTACTCTTTGTCAACATCCTCTACTATGGAATAGCGTTGATGATATATTTTTCTCCTACTTGCAGTTCTAGTCATCTACCGGGCTGTTAGAAAAATAATATAAATTATGGGAATGGAATAGGCCACTGACCTGTAGAAAAGAGTTTCTCACCGTTAGATGATCTGGAGCATTACCTGTTGGTTTTGATCTAGTATTTTACTGTTTCACAACATACAAAAGTGTGTTGCAGGTTTCAGTTAAGATACTAGGGCCCAAGTTATGAAAATGTAGGCACAGATGTAGGTATTTAAGCAACTGAGTAAGAGCATTCTTCAATAGCAATAGCAATCTACCATCCTGCTAGACATTTGGTATTCCTCAGTAGTCTCTGTTTTGGGCTGAATGAGAATGGCAATGATGTTCTTCTGACCTCCTATCTTGACTGACTTGATGTGTAATTTTACTCTCATTCCTTAGCATGCCTGTTACAGAAACAGAAGACTTTTCACTTTACTTTTTGCTCTGGCATTTGTTACAAGCACTTAGTACTTACTAAAAACCGGAGAGTGTGCCACTAGGGTACAGTAGAGAAAAAACCTGTTATTTCACCTGAAGAGGTCACAATTCTAGCAGTGACCAAATCATACTGAAGAGGGATTTGGCATACAGGACGAAGGTGATTACATAAAGAATGTTTGCTTTCTTCTCATAACCTACTGAGACATGATTAAGTTAACAGTTCAGTGATACTGTACCAGAATTCTAAAATGAAAAGCAAAATTTTTATAAAAAGGTGAAAAATTTAAAAGATTCCATGTTCATATCTCGATCACTTTGACCACAACATGAAACAAAATCTGTTGCTGCAAGATAGTACCGCCTGAGATAACTTCTGAGCTCCTCCATCTCACACTTAAATGACTGCTCCAAGCCTGACAGAATAAAGTCCTATAAAAAGTTAGCATTATTAAGAGAACCAGCTCTTAGAAACTTTCCCAACTCTTCCTTAGAAAAGAAAGGACTACACTTATTTTATCTACTATTCCCTGCATACCTCTTTGGTAAAAAACAAAAATGACCAGTGTTGGAAAACCATTTGGAACACTGTAGTTTATTACTTCCACAAAGTTGTCTTCTCTTTTTTCTACCTTAACTTTATCCAGCAGATATTTTAAAGACTTTAAAATTCTATATCAGGGTCTTAAATCCTCCTTAAGATCTTCCTATGAATACAAAATTTAAGATTCTTTTTCTCAAAGCATGGCATGAGAATTCAGAATTGTGGTAAAAATCAGACACAATAAGTTTTAAGATAAGCAAGCAGTATAAATTCATGTTCAGAGAGAGGGATGAGGATCTAGCCATGCTGTTATTGCCAGTGAATTTAAACATCATTAGTTTTAGTAGATTTAGGTGTGGTTAGCCTTGCTACTATGGTTAATGTGATTTATTTACCTCTGAGCTGCTAATTCCAAAATTTTTTTCCAAATCTAAGCCTTGACTATTCTAATTCAGTATTGTTCCACACCTGCTAAGCCCTAATGTACCTGACTGTTCTAGCTCAAGGTAATGGCTAAGTTAGTTTTGTTTATGGAGTTGGGGATATACTTGCCAACTGTGCTATAGATGGCACTCAGATTTTGCAGTCAGGGAAAATATCCTGGAATTCCCACTAATAACCATCATGCTTAAAGCAAGGCATAAACAGAAGGATTTCGACAACAGTATTTTTCAGCAATGCAATACCAGTACTCTCTTTTGCTATGACTAAAAATACAAATACTTATTAAGAAGTTACTTAGCTTAAATGATTTAGGACCTATGAATTATTTTTCCAAATCTTGAGGATAGTGACAAAATACAGTAAGACATAGCTGAACTACATATTTTACTTGTTTATGGGTTCATACAGCAAATCTTAAATATATTTCTCATTCAAATAACATTTTTCTCTTGCATAATCAAGATACTTATACTCTAAAGCAATTCTTGAAATACTGGACTTTACATGGCATCTTTCTCTGCTGCTTACAAAGCTTTCTGGAAAGCTTATTTGATCTGTAGTAAAACAACTTTTTATGCAAAACTTTGAATTTGAGTTAGAAGTGGCATAAGGGGTAGTACTACTACTCTGCACTTACAAAGAGGTTAGATAATTTGTCCAGGGTCACAAAGTCAGTGGCAGTCTGCTCAGGCATTACATGTGCAGGTAGTAAAGTGAAGTTCTGATCCCTGAACACCTGCAAGACGAACAAACCACTTTTTTTTAACTGTCACTACTGCTAAAAACAAAAAAGAATGCAAAATTTGCTTAAATGGTCACTTTTAGGTATGACACTAAGTAGCGTCATGATAGGAGGCTGGGGAAAAGGGGCTGCGAGTCTGCATGGAAGGGAGAGAAAGACAGCAAGGAACAGCCTACCTCAGGGCACATTCAGCCGTCATTTACACCTGCCCACCTCTCAGTATACAAGCCTGCCACTAGACCATTAAAACATCAGCAGGGTGAGTCTCATGCAGAGAGCCAACGTGCCACAGTATGGCAGGCTGTGCTAGCATCTCTGTATTCTGTTTCATAGCAAGGCGCTATCAACAGACAGTTCACACTATGCAATATGTTGAGATTATGCAGATTGTTTTGGAGAGGCCATTGAATTCAAGAGGGTTCCTCCTCTAATTAGGCAGCTATGAGATCAGTCCCAGCTGTTTTTCTGTCTACCTCCTTGGAAGACCATGTATTAGACAGACATTTCAAATAACTTGCAGTCCAAATGACTCTCTCAAATATCACATTTTTCCAAATTCTTCATGCCCGAGGAAAAATAAGTATAAAATAAAGTATACAGGTGAGGATCAACCATATCTCTCTGTTGAATTAGGTAAAACCTAGCCAAGAGTTTACCTAGAAAGAGGAGTGGAGGACAACTGCTTTTTTGCTTGAGATACTTGAACAGGTACAAACAATGGCTGGGCAGAGAGATCTCTCGCTATCTTGCTTTTGTCTTATCAGACTTCCCTTCTATATCCCAGAAAAATCATGTTTGCTTTGCACTGCTACAGACTGAACAGATTATCTACCCTAAGCAGGAACCTTTATTAGCATTCTAACCAGAGTCTGTCACTGTAAATTTGTGAATTTGCCCTCATTGCAGTTAAGAATCTAGTTAAGTAATGCCAGTTGCTGAAGCCGTAACTCTCGGCATCAGAAGAGCTTGTATGAAATGCCAGTTTCATGAAAAGTTCTCTCATTTGAAGGACTTCTTTCCTATGCATGAATTATGCTCACCAAATTGAAAATTAAGGACATGCTCAATACTGAAAATAATAATCAAAAGAATGAAGGGGAGAGAAAGAACATACGAAAATTAGAGTTCATTATTATCATTTTAAAGTACCAGTGTTTGTAAAACATAAGCATGTGAAAGGCTGAATCTCATTTGATCAACCCAATTAAACATTAAATAATTGCAGCCAATTATGCAAATATCACACAACAATATTAATTTGTTGATCTTTTTTGAACAGTCTCAAATTCTCCTAATGTTAGACTATCTTATTCCTTAAATGATCAATTAGCAGAACCATAACTAAGTGATGAAGAATGGATAATTGCCTAGTTATGATGTACCATACTCTTTCTACGCAAATCTGTTGCAATTAAACAAATAGGGCACATGGAGAAAAGATGTGCAGATGTTCTTTTACAATCTATTATTAGCTCAGGGATTTTTAGTTCCCTCCTAAATTTTACAGGCAAAAATAGGGAGAATGCAATACCAAATACTCACAATTATTTACACATATTATTTCTTTCCTTTGGTTAACAGGATAAAAAAGCAGTGGCAGAATGCAGGGTAGGATAGCATGCAACATCAGAAGAATTTCCTGTACTATACTGACCTGTCAGCTCCCTTATTCAGGTTTTAAAGTTTAAAATCTAGAACCTATTCACCTGGATCCCATTTGTAAACAAGCACAACTTTGAATTGACATAGCTAGAGAAAAGCGATTAACCAAGATGTTAAAGACAGCAGTTAACATACACACACTACATGTTTTCATTCTTCTCTGCTAGAAAAGCCTACACATTTCTGTGGGTCATTCCAGTCTCAACTCTTATCATGTTAAAGTCTCCATCAGCTAAAAAAGGTGCAGTAAAAGGAAAGGTGTCTCTGGCCAATGAAGGAAACAGTGCAAACCACAACAAACGAAACCGCCTGATTTCCTCACATTAAATTACTTACATCCAATTTAAGAAGAGTTTTACATAACTTTTAGGTTTACACTGCAGTAAAATAATTCTAACTGGTCCTTATTTATTCTGAGTAGTGAATAGATTACTGGTGGTATACTGACGCCTTCATGGGGATTTTTGATATATGGTACCTGTGAACTCTATCAACATCCTGAGATGTTAAGGCTTTGCCATGCATCTGAAGTTAGGTATTTCCACTTTTCCTTTTTTGCTGCTAAATCTAAGATGAATGTTAGGGGACAGATTAGACAGTTCAGTAGCAGGAAGCCGCATGTGGTTGCTTACTACATAATCTTTAGAGAGCTCCATGCCACACTCTAGTTAAAGGCACTCTTTAATTACAATACTTGTCTCATTGGATAAAACTCTCTACCCCACATTGCATCTTGACATATTCCCCATGTAAATTTTTCCACCCATCTAATTAAATAAAGACTACCAGCAGCTTATAATACATAGTAAGATACCGAACAAAGACCAGCACACAATACAGATTCAAATGGTCAGAAAAGCAGACATACAAGACTATTGCTACTGTAAGTGAAACATTTTGTGCTTGCAGTTGTATTCTAAAGAGAAAACTATCCAAGAAATTTTAACAATGCTTACATTGTCAGAGAGAACCTTCAACTGTTCTTCGTTAAAAGATCAGATTGGACTGCATTGAAAGACAGTAGAAGTCATGATTTGAGGGAGCAAAAGAAAGTGATGGCTAAGTAGGGGTTGTCTTTAACATCTGACCAAAAATGAACAGGAAAGCCATAAGGCTACTTTTTAGCAGTTGCATAAGGCATGGATGGTCTATTAGAAATTATATTTTGCCTTTCTTAAACTATATTAACAAATGCCAGTAACTACAAATGACTTACAAAGCATGGGAGAGATACTGTTGGGTCATAAAAAACATAAAGTGCTAAATATTTCCCTTAATACTGGTGCATCTCTGCTGCAAACTATGGCAATAAATGTTTCACTTTTACTTCTTACAGGACTCCATTATTGTCAGTGAAGTTCCACCAGTTTTACACTGAAGTAGCACTTTGGAACATTGATACAGAATATGGTGATCCTTTTTGGCAAGAGATATCTTAAAGCTGTTCAACAAAGCTGTGTGCAAAAAGAGAAAGCTAATAAATATTACAGTATGATTGTTAGTGAACATTTGCAGAAGTTATTTCCCTAACTATGGGCTACATGCTCTATGTTGCTTCCAAATAGTATCAAGACTGCATGTGAGATAGAAGCAGTATATAAAGAAGTATGTGCTTAATCAGAATGAAACCAGGGTTTGAATGAAATCTCTTTCCTTCTCGCACTAGATATTTTCTGTTGACAACATAGTTTGCTCCTTAATTGGAAGGCCCTATGGTCAATGGAGGCTGGATACATTTCACAGCGAGTGGTGAAGGGGACAAGAAAAACATTTTGCTGGTCTAAATTGTGTGACTGGGTGATGAAAGAAATTCCTCAATCCAAAGGTTTGGTTACTCTGAAGAGTGGTTTAACTTTCACAGCCACAGTTGTCTAATCTTATTTTCTAGACATTCACCTGGAAGGCAACACTGTGTCCGCAGCACCCAGCTCTGTGCTAGGCCAGACAAAGGGTAATTTTTTTTCTCAGCAGGGCCTAAGACCCAGCCCTGTAAATCACTTATGGAAGGATGTATTCAGCTGTTAGAGAGGTATGCACTGCCCACTAAGCCACTGCATATCCCTAGGGAGGGAAAGGCAGTAAGCCAACAGGGAGCACATTGCAGGCTAGATCGACTCAGGAGAATTTTGGCCTAAAGGAAAGTGCTGTTTTCTGACACAGTATGCATGAGAGGATCTAGAGGGCTATGCAAACTCAGGAAATCTCCCATACAAGCAGGGTATGAAAGGAAAGAGCACATGGCTAAACTTAATTGTTTCCCCGAACACAGAGCAAAAGGCAGAATAATGTCAACAGAACCCTGTGGCCAGCTAACAGGCAACGTCTTGCATGACAACGTGCTCTGCTGGTGATGGCAGTTAAAACAAAGCAAACTGAAGAGCAGTTGAAGAGCATTTTACAGGTTTTCAGACTGTACATAAGACAGAAGGAGGCACTAAGAAAACCATTAGGAAAGTTCTATTGCTAACATTTAGCACCTCTACCAAGAAGACAGGCTTCTACCAACTGGATTACAGTAGAAAACAAAATGATTGTGTTCACATTCACTGGATTGTGGAAACAATCATCCTGGGGAGCACATTGATACAGAAACTATGCTACACACAGGCAGCTACAGAAGTTGTCATTGTTAACATCTGTTCTGTCTGGAGGATCTGAAATCTTCCACCTTCATCACACCAGCACTGCCCAATCGCTGTCTTCTCTTCCATACTGAAATGAAGCAAAAATGGAGTTTAATCTTAAAAGTTAGAAGTAACAGTGCACAATTATGATAACTTCTTAGGTCTATCCTCAGAAAGATTCATATCCAACACCCTGAGAGTAGTTTACATTATTTCTTATGCCTCTAATTCTGTCTTTGATTTGAGCAAAGCCTAAAGGCAGCTTGAAGCTTTATTCATCTTCCAACAAGTAGACTAGGAAGAGGCAATACTGATACTCACTAGAGATGATACAGAATAATCCTGCTTCACTAGAGCTCTCCATCAATTTAATACAGTTATTCCCTCAAGTCAGTTCACTAATTCATTCGTAAGTATGCCCCTGCTCAAGCTCCAATAAACAAACACATTCGGTTTTATTTCTTTTTATTTTCAAGGTGGCTTTTTATTACAGCATTCTGATTGAATGTGAAATAAAACCCATCACAAATACCACAGAGTACAATTAGAGAGAATTGTAACCCAAATAAAACAAGTCATCTTTCCATATGCAAACCAAGAGGATCACCAGGCAGGAATGAAGGCAACCTACCACATGGAGCTGTATCCCTTCCAGGGGAGGATACAGTCCCAAGGCAGCACTTCTGGTGGTTAAACTGGCTCCATGTTCTAAAGCCCTTTGTCACCAGTCCTGTAAACAATGCTCCAGAGAGCCCCAAAAATGCACATAAGGCTCAAGTATATAAGTAAAGCAGAGGTGGACAGACTAGTGGCAGATGTATATTTGAAGCCCTTTCCCTCATAGTACCATGTTCAGAGACAACACGTGGTGAAAACACTTTTCACCAAGGAATAAAGACTGGTTTTAGAGGCTTTACATAGGCTGAAAATATCACTTGACAATAATTTCTCCAGAAAGGATAAAAGGAATTTCCTCCAATCTAGGTTCTCCATCAGCAGGA
>NW_009258671.1:3140372-3148257 GCF_000687185.1 Egretta garzetta | reverse complement strand
CAGGAAAGGAGATAAAGGGACATTAAAGCAGGGAAAAGACAACAGCTCCAAATCAGGATAAGCCAGAAAAAACACACTTCTAGATCCGTAAAGGAATGATGTCCAGTGTGCTTGTGTTTTACTCTTTACTCCAGCAGGTAAAGCCTCTAAATGACCTCCACATGTGCCACATCTACTTTTTGTTTTCATTACTAGTTCTGCTGCTTCTGTTCTGTGGTCTGCGATGTGGTTGACTAAACACTGGTATGGTGCTACACAGGACCTTGGATGAATTACTTGTTCAAAGGATTTCCAGCTTACATTCCCAGATTTGCCTTGGGAACTCTAACCAAGGGAAAGCAGATGAATGATTAGTTTAGCCACAAAGCCCTGGTTTACTCTCATGGGAGGCAATTTTGCTGTGGATGGGGGCAAAGTGTGCGTGTGTGTTGGAAGATACGTCTTTGGCCCTCATATCACTGCTTCTTAGAGAAAAGGTGGCACTTCCACCTCCCCCCAAATTAGAAGGCAAAGGCCAGGGGATTATTTGTAGGTTTTGCTGGCTTTAGGAAGTAGTATCATTTAATGCCCTGATGCTGGCTTCAGAAGTCACAAGGGCTGGTCTGAGTAGTTGCTGTTTTACTATGGTTTGAACCTGCTTCCAGAATTAAAGGGGGAATGAAGATGTTATACCACAATCAAGATGTTTTCTTTCTGGAAATAAAAGCAGATTTAGCTTCCTTTTCTGATTCTGTCAAAGACTTTGTGACCTCAGGCTGGTCTATCCCATCCCTCTTTTTTACCCCCACAGGTCCTGCTTTGTAAAAATTAACACATACTTTCTCCTTCCGTGGTTGTTCTTTGCTGGCCTACCCATTTAGATTGTGCAACTTTGAGAAAAATAGGGTTTTTGACTAAATGTCTGTTTGCTGCTATCTTGACTGTGGTGTTTAAATGTATTTTATATGATGTAGTATAAACAATATATTACCTTCTATCCATCCCTTCCAAGTTGCATCCTGATCTACACTTTAAAGGGTATATCAAAATCTTGTTTATTCACAAAGCATGGAATGCAAAATCACAAAAACATCTGAGTGGTATTTCAGTGAGTGTATTCCCAGAGAAAAGAATCTCACCTCTAAATCTTCTAACTCAAGCAGTTATACAAGACAGTGTACTGTGACTAATTCATTCAAAAGCACACCATTATTGTATATGATGTAAATTATCTAATCTAAAATCTTTATCAGCTGTTAGTAATCATGATTTCCACTTGGTGATAGGCAGAGAAACATATATCTCAGTGCTACTACTGCCTCTCTCAACTGGCATGAGAAATGGAATCAGTTCTGCCCATGAGTTTCTGATTTGTCACTCTAGCTCTAGTTCCACTGAACAGCTGTTCAAATCCAAAGAAATCCTGTTGAACCCAGAAGACTTGCAAAAGAACAATGAGCAGCATGAAGACAGACTTGGAAATACAAAAATGAAGATAAACTTAAAATGTTAAAAAAGCATGTATTGTACACAAGGGAATTGGTATAATGATATTGGAGTTGGAGCCCTGTACCTCTTGGTCACAGGTTCAAATGCAGGACAATGTTGGTACTAAGAATTTTTACTTTTTTACAAATGTCCATTGTCCAACATGAAATGGATACATCGCCCTAGTTCAGGCAATAGCACAGTACAGAGACAAAAGCTGTGTTTGGCTATAATTTCCATTGCGTTTTATTCTTCAGAACTTGAATGTTCTTTGGAATAACAGCCTCAGACTGTCCAAATGATATGACAATAGTCCAGTGATACTGCAAAGACATCTCTTTTTTTTTTTTTTTGCTCCTGGTAGAATATATAAAAGATCTTTGTAAGGTCCTGAAAACTCCCCTGACATTTTAAGAATATTATATATTCCATTTTGTGTGTTGCAGCAATTTTTTCTGTATGACAACCTGGGGTCCATTTGGATATGAGCTCATCTCTCCACAGATAGAAAAGTGCAGAAACACAATCAGCAACCACTGATTGACTCTTAAAGGGGAAGCAGCCATCATTCTCTTTAAAATCATGTTTCTAACAATGAAGTATTCTAACTCTCCTGGCTTTTTTAAATAAGGAAGAAAACCCAGAAGTAAACATATACATAATAGTCTAGCACTTTCCAGGAGTGATGGGTTTACTCTTGGCATGTAACTAACGAACACGTGGTTGAAAGTTGTTGAAAGGCAAAAAAGGGCCATACACATAGCTGTAAAGTGAAAAGGTCCAAGGAAGATAATGATTAGAAGCAATCCACACTTTTTCAGCCTCCTCCTGAGCCTTGGTTGGGGATGGAAGAGCAGGGTGATTGGGGAGAGCATGGGAGGAAGCCTCAGGGGGCAGGCTGGATAAAGCTGTCTTAATAATCCACTCACTATTTATTTGCGAAGGGAGAAAGACTCATGTTCCAGTGTTGTCTTCTGAAACAGAATTCTGGATTTCACAAGCCATTCTTCTAGAGAAGGCACTTGTTTGACTCATAACACAAACTGCTAAGGCAGTACCTATTCCCACACATAACATTCAACAAGGTGCTAGAATTGGCCTCAACTCTTTCTGATGCTGAGCTGTTCCATGACTGCCATTAGAAGTGATCAGTGGAGATTCAGATGGATCACAGATTACTGAAGGCCCTAACATATATTGCAAAAGCATCACCTAGTCAGCCAAAGGTAACACAGGAGTTACACAGTGCTTTTAGACATTAAAGATAGATACCTGACGTACTAACAAGGTGGCTTTAATACAGAACAGAGAGCTACAGAAACAGTGATCGTATGTATCATGATGAAAAGTGTATAATAAATCTGGACATATGACAACAACAACAAAAAAAAGGTGATGGCCACCAACTGTTATTTTAGATAGGTGTATCAACACTTGGGATGAGAAAGATGAAATAACTGTGGTATGTAGCGGGATTCTGGAGAAAGGCTACTCTGTATTCTTATATAGTTATAAAAATGTTATGTGTAACTGGGCTGGGAACATGGAATATTAAGCCTCTCCATCCCGACAACAAGTAATAAAATCTAGCACCAAAGGAGCTTATGCTTCTTCCTAGATATCAGTCCTACTGTTTGAAGAGAATGACCCAGATCCCAAGCCATTACTGTTGGCACGGCTGAAAACAACAGAAACCTGATGGGGAACTGTCTCTTTTTGACCCCATAGAAGATGGCTCAGCCACCAACACAAAGGTACCAGAGTATCAGGAATTCCTGCCTCCCTGAGTTGCAGCCAGAAATGTCCAATACTATTCTAAAGAACAAGATATGCTGATCCCATGTCATCCTCCTAGTGAAGAATAGTCAAGCGGTCTTGCTGCATCACCTGAGCTACAAGTTGGGCAGGGGGAGGTGGGAGGGGGGATAGCTGAGGAAAAAAAAAGTAGTTATGCTGGAGACCAGCAGCTGTGAAAGGTAAAAATATGTAGAGAAACAAGAGTACAGAAGAACTGCCGAAATTATATGAGATGGCCTTACTTCCCCTTGACTAAGACTGCTTCACCCTACTTCAATTAAGCAATGAAAAAAACCCATAATGAATAGCAATGTATTTAAAGTTTGACTGCAATATAGCACAAAACACTGAAAAAATAACATTACATAAATGAACCTGCTTATCATGGGATTTTAGGTGGGTCAACATATGACAGCAGACTGTAATTCATGAGTAGTTTTTGTTTGGGGTCTCATGAGAAGAATCCTATATCAGACTATTTCTACACACTAGTAAAGGGCCTGTGAAATAGAAAGAAAAATCAATTTTAGGACTTTTTCTTAAAAAGTTCTGATTATTTTATGGGATTCATAGAGTTGCTATGTGGTGCAGCACATCTCTCAATCTTTCAAGAAGATTCTTAGTTCAGGGCTTACTGGCAGAAAGATAAAAATTTTAGCAGCAAATCTAAGAACATCTTGAGCCAAAAGCTAAGAATGTAGAACAGTAACCATCAGACTTGATTTGAAGAAATCATGACAATACTGTCAAGCAGCTGCTAGCAGATCTTAAATAAAGGTGCTTGTAACTTGCCAAGACTTACTCTTACCCCCAAATCCCCCCACACTAAATAAGGAAAAGAAAACAGGCAACTAAAATAAGAAGGGCCATCACATGCTGCTCATTGGCTTTACCTGAAATGGTATTGACTCCTGTGCCCCAGACACGGAGGTCAAGCACAGACTCCAAATAGACTTTGATATTTAGCAAATCACAGAGGAAGGAACTGTTTTAAGAACATGTAGTGGCCGTGTGATTGGAAAGATTCTGAGAAACAGAAATGGTGATCAGTTGGCTGTGCCCAGTGAGTGCTTACTACTTCACGCATCTCTTTATTGATTAGCCTATATTAATTTGTGATCATTGGTATTACGATGCTTCATAATATTATTTTTTCCCTTGAAAAGGAACCTATAACAACAGTGCTGGATTTCACTGATAACAGTAATATCTTAGAACTCTCATCCAGCTTCCAAGGTGAACAGAGAAAAAAATATATCACTCTCCATCCATATCATACTTTCTCAAGGCGGAAAAAAGCCCAATAGAATAACCACACCAAAGAGCCTGTATTATTATATAATGGTGCCCATAGCACCACTATTGAAAATATTATTTTCCAATATTTTCAAATGTTCACCTTTTATTATTTTATCTCATTAAAGAAGAGGAAGCACCTTACCTGGATATCACTCAACTTATTCAGGAAACGGGTTGTTAACTGAGGTCCATTATCCATAGTTGGAATGTGCAAATGCTGACATTGAATAGAGAAAGGGGGCGGGGGGGGTGTCAGAGAAAGAGAATAATATGCAATAGTAGCTTTATATACATATGAATACCTTAGGGTCACCAAGAATTTTAATAAATATTTATCAAGCTTTCTAGCCCTCCTTAGAAGTAGGCAAGGATTGTTGTAATGTTTTTTATGGGAAGGCATGATGAGCCAATGAAAAGTTAAGATTAGTTGAACTGTTATGCTGTTTTTAAACAAAGGCTAATCTAAGCCTTCCAAAGGATCTGTCCAAAACAGAGGATTATACAGGCAAGATTATAATATTATATACAGTATTTCAAAGTATATTGTGTAGAAACACAACAGGTACATTTATAGTACTTATCACTCAGTACCTTGATGTCTCTCATATTATCTTAGCATCTGACAATATCAATACATTTATCCCATCTTATTAATTCAAGAAGTATCACCTAACAGACATTTACTGTACTTGTCATATTTAATGGAACAAAGCACATCCATATAAGCAGCTGCAATAACCCAGACTTCTGAACTAACTTTGTGCTGGCTAAATAGCATTAAGTCAGCTTAACAGTCTGAATGTCTGTGGAATTCCACCTGTGCAGGAGAAATCTCCCATATGGTATACAGTAAGTGGAAGCAGCTGTGCACCCTCCTGCAACAGCTCTTCTATCACAGCTGGGCTCCCTGAAATGAGGGGTGAAGAGGAGATGAACTTGAGAAGGAAAGTATGCAGTGGCTCAGAAATTTGGTTCCCAGTGAAAGTCTTTCCTCTCCTCACCTTTCCCAGGTGCCTTAACTTTGGAAAAAATGTCCAATAAAAGAAACATAAGAGAATGTATTTTTCTGTTTTCAAACAGGCTGGGAGCTGGGAACTACTTTTTTTTCCTTTTCCCAGGAATTGAGATTTTATGATTTTAAGTATTAAAAAACCCCAGGAGACCAGAGGGAAGGTTCTTTTCTGACAACACAGCAGTAACTCACTTAGGAAACAACATACTGACACTGCTCATCTTTCCAGGAGCCTCTGGCAGCACTCCTTTTCTATCTCACTTTTTTTTTGCTTTAGCTCCAATTAATTACAACAACATTCTGAAGAAAGAAGGAAAGGAAAAAGAAAAAAAAAATACACATTTTCTTACCTTGCCCTTATATAAAATTTTAGAGATAGGACACACAATACAAGCTGTTCCAGCACCAAACATCTCCTTTACTCTGTTCTCTTCCAAGGCAGCTGTCAGGTCACTCATGGTGATGTATCGCTCAGACACTTTAAATTCTCCCTGCACAAGAAGAATCAACCACAAAAATTGTAAAAAGTTTTAAAATTGTTTGTATTCTTGTTTTCCATGTAGAAATGTCTCCAGTAGAACTATTAGCTTAGTGGCAATCAGTCAAGTTTTGGCTGTGATCTTTTCAAACCTCTCAGTATCACACAAGATAGACTAATCAGAAGAATGACCTTCAAGGAAGCCAGTGGTATGCCAGATACAATGCTGATGATTAAGTGGCACTTCCCTCTGATTTGGTACAGAATATCAACATTGCATTAGGGAATAACATAGCAGAATTTTTCATGGGTTACGTGACAGGATCTGACTACTCATGGTCTCTAGTATGCTAGAGTTTGCACAAAAATTACTCATTTATGTCAAGTGAGCTTTGCATCCCACTCAGACAATTCCTAAGCAAAATACATTCTGTTAATTCTACCTGCAAAGCCAACTAGATGTGATATATTTCTTTAATCTCTGGTGAAATTTCACACTGTAGCCTATACACAGATGTCACATACAAAAATTAACTGTACTGCAGGTATGAGTAAAGCAATTCACATTGGGCAGTCTTTAACATAGGAATTGTTTTACCTTCTACAAGTGTTGAAGAATGCATAGCAACAGATTGAAGGGACGTATTTAAAGAACAAAAATAAACATCAAACTTGGAAATTTTCATTTCATGGATTTATGTGGACTTTATTGTCCTACCAGACCAAACTAAAGCTTAGCCCTTGTTTTATATGAAAGCTCTTTAACATGAAAGAGAGATGCTTACAATAGTAGAAAACGTGATTAGCTCTGGACAGGATAGTATTTGGAGAGAGAGGCAGAGGTGCAAGCAGAGGTTCAGACAGGTTAGGACATGGAGGTCAGGAAGAAGAGAACAACCTTTGTAAGAGTAGAAGACACATAATTTTTCAAGAGGACTGAGGTGAGAGTCTGGTATCTCACAAACAAGCCCTATTGACTGGGGGTATCTGTCTGTCTTGTAAAGGAGATGGGACTGAGAAGTGTGCATGCATATCTGCACCAGGAGAGTACCAATATGAATAAAGACACCTAAGAGTTCAGTGCAGGTCAACAAGTGGCACACATTCGCCACAAAGTACACGCCTAGCTCTCTTCACTGCAAGTTAGATTAAGTGATATAACTGTGAACTGTATTTCAGGAAGTCTTTCAGCTACAGGTGATTGTAAGCTGAGTTAATACTAGGGGAAAAGTATCATGCATGGCTGTGTTATTCTTGTTACTCCTCCCTAAACGTAAGCCTGACCAAAACCAGGAGACAGGATACTGGGCTTGATGAGCCTTTGGCTGTACAGTATTCTTATCCAAGCTGCAGTAAAACCTTTGACTACAGTACAGGCAGAGTGAACAATTTGCTGCACTTCAAGATATGAGGTAGTCCCAAGTGTCCAAATAAGCACTTAGATGGCTACACTACAGAACCGGAATCTGGAAGCAGACAGATGACTTCAGGACTGTGGCTGAATTTTAGGCTGCATGCTAGTTATTAGAAATAAGGGTGGAACCATGAGAACTAAGTGGAGGAAAAGCATGCTGATAACTGAAGTGTAGCTGTGGTCATGCACAGTAATTCTTTGTTTCCTTGCTTTAAGTTGCTGGTACCAGTGGATTTAATGAGATTTTTCATGTTAAATACTACACGGAGCTATGTTAACAAGCTTGGTATTGTTCTGTGTGACAGGTGTGGGTTTTCTGATGATGATGCTGGGAATCTATGAATTAGCATGCCCTTAGTTCCCATTTAGGTTAAGGGATTTGACCAGATCAGTTGAACTTCAAGATACTGAGAACCAG
>NW_009258671.1:3131532-3140205 GCF_000687185.1 Egretta garzetta | reverse complement strand
GAATGCCTACTTTCATCAATGTTATAACATGATAGTTGAAACCATTACTGCCAAGGTCAAAACGCTCACCCAATTGCGTGCCAGATCCAGAATGCTTTGTCTTGTCACTCCTGGAAGGATGATGCCATCTAAAGGTGGGGTTGCCAGTTCATCTTCTGTCAAGTGCAAAAGAAATAGAAACAGCGGTTAAAAAACAAGCAAAGAAACAAAAATAAAGTTTACTGATATTAAATCAGACATGAAAATTAAAAAGAAGTCGAATGATATCAGAAACGTTCCCTATTCAGTAAGATGCAACACTTATCAGAGTTCTATAAGAACACAAGTTACACAAATTCAATTCCAATAAGTTGTTGAGTGTTTGGAACCTTCTGAGTACACTTCAGTGGGTGGGGAAGAAACATACTTAATACATTAAAAAATACATGGCTAAAGCCTAGTAGTAGGTTTTATTCCTCAGTGTATTATGGATTCACTATATAACTACTGGGAACCATTGAATAGCTCAGTCTTCAAATTCAGAGTAGAGAGGCACAAGGGCAAGCCATGCCTAATAATCCCAAGGCAGTTTATGACTTTCCTGGAACTGCTTTACTTCATTTACAAATCATTCACTGAATTTAGGTTCAGTATAGCTACGTGGTAGCACTAATATGAAACACCTACCAGAAATTTTGAGGCCCATTTATTGAACAGGCAAAGCAGTGGAAACCATGCCAAATGCATCTTGAGAGGAGACTTTCTTAATGATCTTTTGTCTTAGTCTAGACATCCTTTTTCCGCCCTAATTTTCTCTTTACACAAGAAGAGCAGTGCTAATAAAATTCCAAAAGCACTAACAATTCAAATTGTTCAACTAGTTTGGTTTGTTAGCCTGTTTTTCTTGTTTGCTTTTGAAAAAGAACATTAGATAAATGTTCATCAAATATAACTAATGAAACGGTAAATAAATGGTAATCCATACTTGGTAAATACTTAAATTACAACACGAAAGTCTGTATGTAGTCTTTGTTCTTCCATCTGACCTCTGTAGCAAATTGGAGTTAATCTTTTTAATTTTAAGCCATCACTTTCATTTTAAACCACCACATAGCATACTCAATGGTTTCTATTATTAGAGATTACTGAGCATTTACTCTTTCAGACAGCCAGGCTCTTTTAAGATAGTCTCAAATTTGCACTGAGAAGTGGCGACATCCACAGCCTTTCAGTAATACTCTTCATATTTTTTTTCTAACCATTTTCTCTTCCCAGTGAGAATCCATTCTCTTTCTTGATCTTATAAGGATACTATCCTGCTCATTAAATCCACAAACCATTAAGGTTTTTGATTCATTTTTACCTAGATTACATAAAAGAACAAGATATGTATCTTCATTTTTTTATTATGACTCCTTTTCCCTACCCGCAAAAGATTGCTGAATCCAGGCCTGCTTGAAGCAGTCTCAAAGGAGAAGCTGTCTTAAAAATGTTTCTATAGGTCCTGTGAAAACTTGCAGCTGGATAGAAGAGACAAACACGGTATTCATCCTTGGACTGAGAGACCAGGTTGAGCTCATCTGCTTAATACTCTGTTTTCAACAGTCAGCTAGAAAATTCTGTGCACAAACACTGCCTGCCAGCCAGTGCATACACAGCTCCAGACTGACTACAGCATGGGCTCTCTCCCACTCTGCAAGAGAGGGATTTGCGAGCTGGGGTGGGATAGGGGAAATGGAGGATAAATAAATGGAATAGTTCATTGAATCTGCTACTCACTGCCCGTTCTCTCAAGAAACATCTGTCACTTTCTAATGCAGCCACCCCTGCATTTATTCATTTGGACTAGAAGCTTTTCCTACCTATGCTTCCATGTTCCTTTTATGAGGATCCATACACACGTAAGTAATAGATGTAAACTGCCACACCAAAATGTATAAAAAAGCTGCCCTAGAACAGCCTATATATTCTGCTCTGGTTTGATTAACCAATAGTGCCATTCCCTAACCTATCCCAGACACAGTACAGCAGTGGCCTCTTCTTTTTCACACAGTTAGGCACAATAGCTTTCCTTTTTTGGAGTCTGTCTCCTATTTGCAAAGCATATCTGGTCCTAATTCTGGCACATCTCTCAAAAGAAGAGGACTTAAAAACCTTCCATGAGCCACAGAGCTCACCTGATTCTGAACACTGAAAACCTGATGTTCTGCATTTGTGACCCAGTCACATACAAGTGCTTCCCTTTCTCTAACAGAAAACTTCAAATAATGTGGACCTTAATACCAAAGATTGTGACTACACACCAGATAATGTTCTCTATTTGGTGATGTTGCCACAGATCTTGGCCAGGACCTGTTTAAGCTCAACAACATATATTAATTAATTTGAGCTAGTTTGAAAAGGTGCCAGGCCAAACCAGCCACCAAACAGCACTGAGCAGACAGGACATGGGAGTCTCAAAACGTTTCAAACAGCCTGCTCTGCAGAATTTTGTCAAGTATACATATGATGCCTACCAGCCTGGGGCCACCCAAGGAACATCTGCTCCCCTGGTATCCGGCAGAGATGATAATGCTATACAAGACGGCATGCCAAAAAGCTCATCCTCTCTGTGAATTGACGCCAAACCAGGCTCCACATGACATCAGTTTGTCCATCTCCAAAAAAACAGACTGTGAGCTCACAGACTCCATTTGCCTTCCGAATTATTTTGATGGGCTAGAAGCCTTAAAACGTATAGTAGCTAAAAGGGGAGGAAAGGCATTTGAAGGAAAATGTCAGGGTTTCTCTTAAGTTAACTACTGTTATTGTTATAGTAGTAGCACTATCAGTCCAGCGCTCATTTGCACCAGGCATGGTATAGGAATGCTGTAACAAAGGAACTACCTCAGAGTGTTTAAAGGGATTTATAAAATGTGGTCTTGCATATTACACAGCTTTAATTTTTAAACACCCGTATTTATGAACACAGAGCAGATAAAATTCCAAACATGGGATGTCTTCAGTACTAGTCACACTATAACAATGCTGAGAAATTCACCAAAATATACTTTACCAAAATGGTAGCAGATATAAAGTGAACTTCCAGGTCAGGGAGAACCCAGGAAACCCTGATTTCGCTATTATTAACAGCTGACTTCCTCTCCTGGTTTGCTCTGGACCTTTCTGTTTCTTTCTCTTTATTTCCCTCGGGTTTTTATTCTACTCTCCCTCATGTAATCACTCTGTCTTTGCGTATCTGTCAATTTACTTTCCTCAATCACTTTCCCCTTCTCTTCTTTGTCTGCCATCTCATTCATCTGCTGCTCTCCCCTCCGTGCTACTGTAATGGCTTTCTATTAGAGCAGAAGGTACGACCCTTGTTTTGTTAGTAGTCTACTTGTACTGCTGCACAAATAATCCTCCATCTACAGAACACTAAACAAATGTGCCTGACTGTTCCAGAGAATCTTTTAATGTATTTATTTTTTAATTTATGTGAGCCATTTTGAAGTGGGGACTATTAATCCCCATTTTAATGACAGCACAAAAATATTAAGTTCAATAATTAAACTTAAGCCTGAATGGTATTCACAATGCCTTAACATTAAAGCTAGAAGTAGAGCTCAGATGGTTCCAAATCATTCTGAAGAAACTGAATTTTTGGAAAGTGCACACAGATTTCATAGTTAGCAACCTTCAGGTTGGACATATGTTTAAATTTTAAGGTTTTCTGTGAAGTCAAGCTTATATTCTAGGCAGAAGAACAAACATTATTAAAGGAAACAAGTCTCGATGTTAACAGCTTCTTGGGATTGTTGAAGAGGCAGGTGCAAGGGATGGTAGTGTGACCAAAATTTTCACTTTGTGAACATAAACTGTAAAAAGAATTTGATGAATGAAATATCACACTCCTGTATTTATGCAACAGCAGGGATCCAGATTTGCTCATGTTATAAACCTCAGCCAGAGCAACAGTGGGCATACAAGAGCAGCACAGAGCATGTCATGTTATTTTCCCCCATGAGTATTTTCCTCCTCTACTCCCTCCTTGATGTCACAAATGAAATATTTTTCCAGGCTCCTCCTGCAGCCCAAGACAACACGTCATGTTTAGTCACAATGCTGTAACTGCAAATATATAGCAATGGCTTGCAAGAAAAGCCTAGTCTCACTGGAAGCATGATGTCCTTTAGTCTAGGCTTTACTGGGCTGGGTGTTTGATTTGTTATAAACCAGAGAGAGCAGTTCAGACTACTCCGCAGTGACCTCTGAACACACAAAGAAGGACATTTTCCTTTTGATGATGATCTGCAATTTCTGCCTCACTATTTTATGTTAGAACCCTCTCTCAGCTGCAGAATTTGCATAACAAAACAAAACCACAGCCTAAGAAGTATCCTTTGTGAAGTGACAGAACATAATGGCAAACACTTTTTAAATCACAATGTAAAGCCATAGGCAGGTATGTGATGACACACATTGGCAGCAGGAGTGATTCTCAACCAAAGATATCATACATTAAGCATTAATCAACACACCGGGAGACAGCAAAGTGCTCCAATGATGCTAATGACCATGTCGTGTGAAATGGCAGGTTTGCCAGTATACAGTTAGCTTGGGTGGCATGAATTACAAGTTGTTTGCTACGGCCACCTCACAATAGTACTATTCAGTAGTGCACTGGTAACACAGTGATTGGCAGATCTTTGGAACAGTACAGTGCTGCAGCTGGATAATTCCAGCATATTTCTGGTTTAAGTACAATGAGAACATTGAATTCTAATTATGTCCCCCCTTCAGTGTCTTTTTCCTGGGCAGAATGAGCCAAAATCTATTTTCGTGTCTCTCCAGTGAAGTTACACAAGGCGTGAATTTGGCCATCTAGTTACACTAACAAACCTATTGCTGCTATAACAACAACCACAAGATTTCTTGTATTTATAGTTTCATTCACAAGATTCACAGACTCATTCAACACTGAGGCAGTATCATCCCTCTTCTTACAAAAATGGTGAAGATTTTACAGAAGAACAAGTGATGAAACTGGAGATGGGAGTCAGGTGGCTGGATTCCCATTGCCCTACACTATCAAAGCACACTGCTGTCCCCACAGAATGTTGTCTCTGTACTGCAGCTGGGCACCGTCAGTTTTCAAGGGTACCCATGTCACTGTGATGAAATCAGAGTCTGAATGCTGCATCTGCTGCAAATTCAACAATACTTAATTTTTATGAAGGGCCAACACTCATGGAAATCAGGTGTCTTGAATAATAATAATAATAATAATAATAATAATAATAATAATTCACTTCCCTATACACTGGTTCAATCCTTTAAGGACTCAAGTCATGCAGTTTCCCAAACCAGTTCTCAGGTGCAGCTATCACTTCTCAAGCACCGAATACTTGCATGCCTAATGGGTATTTTTGAGATGCCTAAATATCTGGCTGCTCATTAACTAGATAGCTTTCTAATCAGCATGTATATTGCTCAGAGATGACTGTGGGTACAAAGAGATAAAAGTGGCTTCGAGAATGATGGTATATCTCGAAAGCATCATTTGAGCTCCAGTGATGTGGAATGCTGACTGCCATGTTTCTCTCTCTCTCTGCCTCCACTGAACAGAACTTACAATTCTTCAAAGAAAGAGCAGAGTTCTTCATCAGTTGGATGCTGAAATACTTTTAGCTATGCTTCAGGAACATTTGACTTGCCAGAAAGTGATGATGGGAACCAGTCATGCCCAAAACCACAGAGTCTGAAGAGTTAAACAGCCATGAGGTGTCTTTAGTATGCCTGCACTGTTTCTGTCCCAACACCTCCTTCAAGATCAAGCATGCTGCTAAAGTTCATACCAAACCTGCAGTGTGACCTTGTGTATGGCTAGACTCTACCCTTCTGAGCACACGGACTGGCCCAACAGTTTAGTACGTTATCAGTAGGTAGTACTCACAGCTGCTCCAGAATTTCCTCTTTCACAATAGTATAACTAACAGTCATCTATCAGTTTTCAGAAGAGAGTAGACATTTGCTTTATTAAGTCATCTTCATTAAAAATTTTATGATCTGCACTCTAAGAATGATTTTGTGGATTACGGTCCCAACTGTCTACTCTGTTAAAATGTTCCTGTTTTGTGTTACTATACCTCCATCTTCATTTATCCAGTAGAGAAACAGATTCATTGTTCCAACTTCAGTTATTTGGTGATCTTCTCCATAGAGCCACAAAACCTGCTGGCAGCCTAACTCCAGGGCTTCTTGCTGGGCATAAATAGAAGAACCATAATTCCTTCCAGAAACAAAGAGCAAACAGTTATGAGTATCTGGTTGGGTATTTTCTCATTTCTATGCAACATTTTGTGCACATCTACCTATCAGTAAGTGCTCTGCACAGTCACTGCTTGTCCCTGGAATATTTTTACTGGAAGTACTCTACTAGTATTTTACTAGATCAAGTGTGTCTACAACCCAAAAATTAAGGGCTGAACAGCATCAACAGCTCAAACATATCCATCCAAATTGTCTTAAAAATACCTTATTCCATTTTCTAGACATTCTAATCAGTTAGACACCAAGACATTCTAATGCAGTTGGACACCTTAGGAAAGCACTTATACTTATGTAGCAATTGCATTGTGGAGAGAACAGCAACTCCTGTCCAGCTCATGGTTTTAAAAAAAGCAAAACAAAACAATCTACCTCATCTCATGTATGTCAGACGAACCTCTTGGAACACAAAAATCATCAGAGGTGAGTTATTTAATATATATTATTATGAATATTTAATATATATTATTATGTGAATGTCTTTTTTATATATATATAAATATAAAAGACATTCACAGATCTGGTAGCTTCAGGAGCTGCAGATGGGCCTTGATATATTGCATGTCCTTGAGGAGCAACAGTTTTCCTAAAATGCTGCCTACAGAGTGAACCTGACTGAATAATATGTGTTTACTCTGTAGCTGCTTTGAGGTGGGGGGGTGGGAACCCTTTCGCTTCTGATGTTCAACAACCTTCAGGACACAAAGTCATCAGCTCCAAAGTGCTGAACACACTGGAGTTAATTTCTCACCTCTGGGCACAAATCAAGTCAGTAGTGACTCCAGACTATTCCTTTTTTCACAGCTGACATATGAAGGATGCACAGGAAACTATTAATGTATTTCTAAAACTAAGAAAAACTCACAGAGTAAATGTCTCAGAACATCAGACTGAATGAAGGAAAGCTGTTTTCTTGCCCTTTGATTATTCTACTAGCTCGGTTGAGGAGCACTTAACAACTACTAACTTCCTGCCTAGAAAAGAAATTCCCAGGTAGAGATAATAAGCTTCTTGTAAACCAAAGACCAAGGATGTATAATCAAGTCATTTATTTAACCACATCCAAGTTGCTTCCTCCAGTCAAGTCCTAAGCAGCTTCATTCTACAAGTCAAGTACTTGGATATTAACAATTGTCAGTCACCAACTTTTGCAAGGGGAACAGCCAAAGTATCACATGGACACCTTCCAGGTTCAGTTCCTCAGGTGAGATGCTGTGAAACTGCCTCTGCAAATAATGCACTTGGCTGTAATTTCCAAACAAAAATATGCTACTGAATTTTATAAATAATATTTGTAAAGTACAATTTTGAAATCTTTGTTACAGTACATTGTTTAACTGCAACATTTAATACCTCTACTTCTGCTGGATTAGATACTTCACTAAAAAACAAATCTACTTTGTGAGCTATGTAGAAGATGCAGAACTATGTTTTCTTACCCTCCCAGTTTGCAGTCCCCTGTTCCTCCTTTCCAGGCTCTTACATATTTTGGATCTGCCCATAAGGATATTGGATTAAAGCTTCCACTTGCAAAGTAAGGGCCCACAGGGCTCAGTATGACATACAGTAGGGCTCTAGTCGGTTTCTTCACTCCAAGGGAAGGCTGAAAATACGGAATGTAAACAAATTAAAAGTTACCGGTATACTTCACTCTGAACATCAGATGCTGCACAATTAGCTTTTGAAACACTGCTTTCAGAGGAACTGCAGCACAAGAGTGCTTTTACCAGGACAAAGCAAAGCGCTGCAATGAAGCGAAAATATTTATTTAACTTCCCCCCCTAGCCAAGAAACATAACAACCCTAATTTTATATACTGTCACCATTCACTTACAACTGTTTAATTTATCTATATATTATTCTAATCTTCTCAAATAGCTTCAAGCTTTTGAGAATTCAGAAATTACCTTAACATGATACTATATAGTTGTATGAATTAATCACAGCAGAAGCCTGCAAAGACTTATGGCGGGGGAGGAGTGGCAAGGACAACTTCTAGCAATAACAACAGTGGAGGAACCCCTGTCAGCTGCATTAGTGATGAGAATTAGCCAATGCCACTTAGAAGTGGCATTGGTAGAACTGAGTACTGGCTCTGTGAATGGCTGTGTGACGAGCTAAAAGGATTTGCCTGCTGGAAATGGTTCACACAACAGCACAGGAAATAACCTGGAATGTATCACCTCCTCTCTGAGAGATGGCTTCTCACACTTCAAGTCATCACCATCAATACTTGAAGGTGGAAGTGAAAAGTCTGGCACTGGTCAAAGTCTGAATCCTGTGGTAGGAGACTCTGCTTAACTATATGATTCTTAGCTAAGCTCAGGAACGACCACAGAATCACAGAATGATTGAGGTTGGAAGGCACCTCTGGAGATCACCTTG
>NW_009258671.1:3094433-3131511 GCF_000687185.1 Egretta garzetta | reverse complement strand
CTGCTGACGCAGGGCTATGTACAGCTGGTTGCCCATGATTGTTGAGGTCTTCTATGCAACTGAATATGTTATATGTCTCTCCACTCAGAGAAACCAGTCTTGTAAAAAGAACAAGCTCATCCTCGGTTTCTAAGATTGGGTATCCATTGAAAAAAAGTTATTGAACTTCAATCTGTAGGACCAAAGGTCTGAGCAAAACACTGTGCACAAAGCACATGAAGCTAAATTGGGAGGTGGGAGGGAAAATAATAGTGTAATAATGGAACTTCTGGAAAATACAAATAAGCCTTTCTCAGGTGCTGAGAGGGTTCTTTTGATTTCTACCTTACTCCTTCAGCAGAACTTCTAGCAAGATTAACTAACTGAGATCTTGATATTTTTCCTGATTCTTACATGATCATTCAAAAGATTGTGCTGACTGGGTTTCCTAATTGTGCTGATTTACAAAAGATTAGCAAGACATGCAACCTGGGAACAACATACGACATTGTGGAAAGGCCAGATATGCTGGCTAACCTGAAACAAAGCTCAAACGCAAAAGAATGTCCAAAAACAGGGAAAAAAAAAATTTAATATTAATACTTTACAATCACTGACTGAAGATCCTTCCATATGAAAATCTGCAACTAGTTTACAAGAACGAAATTAATGTAGTCCTAGAACACACGTGAAATGTATAATGCTCATGTATGGTAACTACTTACAGATGTGAATATTGCAGAAGAGTAACTTGCCTAATTGGGAACTATACATTCTTTAGCTTCCTTGTCCTATGCTCTACCCTTACAGGTTATTCTCTTGCCATTGTTAAAAAAAAAAAAACAAAAACAACCCTTACATTTTTAATTAAAATAAACTCCCCGTTTCTACAGGTTATTCTCTTGCCATTGTTAAAAAAAAACAAAACACCTTAAATTTTTAATTAAAATAAACTCCCCGTTTGTAAATCCTTTTATAAATAATATAGGCTTGACTCACACTCACATGAAACTCAGAGAGTACACACTAATACCTAGTTGCTAAGGAGCAACTATAAGGTCATGTATTTATAAGGTCAGGTTTGTCAGGGTTCAGGAATGAACTGACATAATAACTTGTTCTTAGTTCTGTTAAAAGTCTCTCTCAAAATAGCCATCTTAATTTATTGGGTAGAATCTTCCAAAATCTCCTCACTAAGGTCAGGATGGAGGTATGAGATGAAATCACAAAATCTACACAGCAAATTTCTGTTCCCTCACATTTTCTCTGGATTATCAGTATTTTAAAGGCATACATTACCATGTCACAAATAACTATCGTTTTAGTACAAAACCAAAGCTAATCTAAATTTTGCCATTACCACTCAGAATAGGTAATCAGTTTGCTTTCTGTGATCTGAATCAATGTGTCCACTAGGTGGTGGTGTGGTCAACATAAATTGCTGAAGTAGCGCTACAGGTGACTAACTCAAAAGTAGAACCATGAAAACAATTTGCCCCTGAACTGTAATACTATTGTCGAGTGACTGCTGCATTTCCCTTTATGGATGGAGGCTTTTGCCTCGTGCTTAAATACACAAAATTTAAGTTAAAAAAAAAAAGTTTCCCACCTCAGTCCCAATTAAAGTAGGACGGATATAAAGGCTGGCAGCGGTTGAGTATGGGACCCACTCCTTTTCCACTTCCACAAGCTTCCGGATGCACTCTAACAGCTCATTCTGGTCAAAACACTGGGAAGGAAAAGCAAAGGGAGAAAAGCAAATGGAAAAATACAGCCTGAACACTCCATGGTCTTTATAGATTTGCATGCTAAGGGGAACACTTTGTCAGGATATGTAACAGTGACAGTCCATAGAGGTTCACAGGACTACATCATCTGCCTTGAGTTCATTTCTTACAGAATTTAAGATCCCATAGTCTTTGCCACTGTGCCTTTTTATACAGCACCCTGAATGCGCTCCTTCTGCTACAAAGTCTCCTGAGATGGTAGAAAGGAGCCATTGACCCTTCTCGCCTCCAAAGCACATGGTGGCATGCTGCAAGCTATGGCACCACCTTTTCTGCAGAAGAGTGTTTTGGGTTACAGTTCCAAAGGGCCCACCAAGTCTCCCACTTTTTCAAAGTTGCAAAGTTCTTACAGTAACAAAGCTAATAAGCATAGGAGGAAATTCACTGGCCAATATACAACTGCTACACGCAGTGTTAAGTTGCTAGCATGACCACAAATGAAGGCACTCAGAGGCTGAAGGACTTAAGTGGAAAGAAGGAAGAACATTAGCGCCAGAACAATTTCATCAGCTGTCTGCATGCAAATAGCTGCAGAATAGTGCTCATCCCTCAGAACCAGACTGTGTACATCACAGACTGTGAGGCAGCAGGGAGACAACAAAGAAAGAAAAACACTGTTGTGATTTAGAAGAAAAATGCGTTTCAAACAGTTCACTGAATAAGATCTCTTTTAACAAAGCTTAACGGAACTATTCAAGAGTTAGTGTGTTTGATAAATGTTACACTACTGTAGAGTTTCAGAGATTTTGCACTCTAAAAATAAAAATATACTCTGACATACTGGCAGAGTTGCTCGTCTTGCTGATCGTGCCATCCTGTCCATGTTGAGGGTTGGCCGGAACAGGCGGATTTTGCCATCCACTCCTCGGTAAGCCTTCATTCCTTCAAACAACTACCAAGCCAAAAAGGAGGGGAAAGAAATCAAATAATAATTGAGACACGTTATCCCATGATGATCTGTGCAAAAGCAGAACACACCCTTTAGAAATAAAAGAACTTCACTTTCCTGCTTACAGTACTCAAAGCATAAATGCTAACTAGTTAATCCTTGCAACACACTCCTGTGAGTTAGTATTATGAAGTTTATATTACAAAGACAACCTGCCTATGCTTCAAATACATCTTTCTCTATCAGGGGACTTAATGATAATAATTTTTTTCATAATTTGGTTACAGCAATTAAAATTTGTAGCATGTGTTTGACTTAACTATTCCCTCACATCCTGACTGATTCCTAAGGCTGAGCCAAAACAGTATTATCACTTACGGAAAAGATCTATAAAGTTTAATTATATAGTTAATTATTTTTAGGGCTCTGTCCAAAATGCATTTTGGTAGGAAGCATAGAATAAGGTTATTAAGCAAACTCTGCTGCAGTTCTTGCTGTAGTTGTAGCAAAATCTTGGTCACTTATTTCCCCCGTATACCCCTACGCTGTGGATGGGGGTTTAGCTATCATAAGAGACAGATGCATCAGCCTTGCATTAGAGGAAGAATGCATGGAACTATTTTATCTATACTTTATGGGAAACTTCAATTAGTCATAATTATCCCATCAAACTGCTTAATCTGGATGACTGGTGTTGACAATTGACCAGAAACCCTTACCCCCACCAGTGCCCTCCCAGCATTAACATCTCCTAACCACAGCAAAAAACATATGCCAACAAAATATCCATAGTTATTTTCAGTTACAGATTGATAACTCTCAGTTATAGCTATAGACAGAAAACACATATATTATATAAGCTCACATTAATATATACAGGTATTATTTAGATTTAGTATTGAAGGATCACTTATGCTTACAGACAAGAGTTCAGATTTTTAGAATTTAATTTCTAAAGCATTTATTTATACATTAAATTTCAGTATAAGTTCTATGAATTTAATTGCATCATTGCTGTCAGTCTCGTCAGAATTCTCCTCCTGACTGTTCCACAAAAAATGGCTGGAAATACATTCTCTGTGGTTGGAAGTCTACATATGCAGGTTTTTTACTTGGAAAAAAAGAATCCTGTATTTGTGTATAAGTAATTTTAGTAGAATACTCAAGGTTTCATTATTATTAAATTCTATAATGTTTTCCCATAAGGATCAGTGCAATGCAATGTTTAGAAAGCTTTTCTGCGGTCCCATGACAGAGCTAGGTCCTTCCACATGACAAATTTTAATTGGGTTGTAACTGGGTTGCAGGAATCCCGGCAATTTACCTTAGGCTACATGCCAACTATGTAGCAGAACCAGAATTAGAACCGAGAACTTTTTGCCTTCAAAATGTATCTTATTCTTATGGCAATGCCAACCTTATTAAAAGCTTTGTATGCATTTTTGAAAAAGAAACTTTCTAGGATAAACACTGTAGCTACAAGAAAAAAATTCTATCTTTAATAAAGGATGACATAGCTGGTGGTATCGTTGATACTTTGATATGATTTTTATTGGGCCAGTTACTAATACCACATTTCTGTAATGCTATCATCTTATCACAGAACAGTTGTTTCCCCCCACCCTTCTCCCAAACACAATCACAGAACTTTTAATGAGAGGGAAGAGGAAGGAATGTTACTAAGATTTGATCAATGGTTTGAGAGAAGTAAGAATCGCATCATTACTGAAACACAAAGCCTTCTCAAGCTGTTAAATCTTTTTTTCTCCAAAAAGAAATACTTTTAACCTTCCAGAGCCCAGTAAAACCTTTCACTCGTTAAAAAGGGAGACAGTGATGTGTTCCAGAAATGCTCAACTTGAATAAAAGCAACTGCTGTGGTTGCTTGATGGTTGGTTGCTACAGTGGTGTGCAAACAATATTATCTGACATCTGTACATCACAGGAGCTGGATCTGGAGTTCAGCAGATCCAGACTATCACACTGCATCATGGAGGGCAAGGAGAAAGGGGAGGGAATGCCAAATTCATCGTTTTTATTATACCCACTGTGTATTCATTGAGCCACAGCATTGGCACCAGATTCTCCTCTGTCTGTCCTCTTGGCTAGAGGAAACGTGATGCAATAAGGGTAAAAGAATAAAAAAAAATGGAAAAAAAAATAAGAGCATATTCATATTAGCAATGATTTCAGACTGGGCCAGAGGCCAAGCATTAAAGCAATATGCTACTAAGAGTGAAATATAGATTTGGGACTCCAGCGTGGTTTCTTACTTCTTGGGCAGATCAAGAGCTGCAGCCTTAGTCACAGGGGCCTGTTGTAATTTATACAGGACCTTTGGAGGCTTGGTGACTAGATGAGGAAAAAACCAACAACAACAAAAAATGGTGAAGGCAGGAGCTCAGGGACAGCAAGCAGGAAAAAGCTTGATCCTTCCCTTATACCAGTGGTTTAAAAAAAAAAAAAAAAAAAAAAAGCAAAAGAAAAGAAACAATAAAAGAAGCACAAGCAACTCCACTGACTTCAGTGGAGACACTCCCACCTATCCAGAAATGGGAGGAAAAGCAGGCTTCCATTTCAGCATATTGCCCTACAGAGGCTCCCACACAGATGTGAGTATAGCCAAAGCTGCTCTGCAGACACAGAAGGCAGCTTTAGACAGTAAGCAGCTAAGCACGGAAACTTAACCACGCTGGTTTCCGACTTAACATTTCACTTTCCAAAGTTCCTTGATGTATATTCTCTGCTTAAATACACTTGTATATGCTGAATGCATCAGATCTAGTTCCAAGCTCTCCAGACTTGTTTGGAGTTGCGAACAAGCATCTGTCTAGTCTGTCCTGCAATCCAAGCTATGAACCTTTAAAACAGCTTAAAATAACTTTCACAAAGTGCATGTTCAGTCTCCAAATTAAAGCTATCTTGGAATCTCACACAGTTTCATCCAGTGCTTCATTAAGTCACATCAGAGACAGTAATTGGACCGATTCACTGTCAGTGAACTAGAATGCTTTCTCAAATCAATTTGTTACCACACAAGAATGGGCTCACCTTCACTAGGCTATAAAGTTAAGTGAGCGGGAATCCACAGGCCAGAGTTGCTTCTGAGTTATATTAACATAATCATAACCCTGTTTTAAATAATGGAATTATTCTGGAAGGACATCAGTTAACAAAACAAAATGTAAATACTAATAAACTTAAGATAGCAATAGTCCTTGTATTACAAAGCCATGGCTTCAAGAGCTAATGAAACAAAATGGTAGTTTCCAAATCGATTCAGTACTCACTTCTATAGCATAATGCAGAGATGAGGAGGCCGGATGCAACGAAAGGTTCTCAAGCGGCTTAATATAAGGTTTCTCCCATCCTGAAGCCAAGGACCATTCAATTGTCAGCATATTATCAGTGAACACAGTTCCAAATACCAAACCACTGGGGTCTGGTTTTTCCTTGAAAGTCGTAGCTGGGGTGATAATCAAGTCTGAAGCCTGAAGGAACATGAAGGCAAAAATTAAGTGTATAAAAATAATTAAGCCAGACAGACTATTCTGCATCAGTGAACATGGACAAATGCAATATTTTATCTGCAGGGATATTTAATGACAGAATGGTTAAAGGTGGCTAACCTCTCAGTAGCTGGCAAAGTATCCATAGTGTGTATGCACACATATACATAGTGCTGCTTATACCAGAAGTAGTTAGCAGATTTTGAAGCACTGTTAAGCGGAGGAAGCAGTACAAGGTGTAAAACCAGAAAATTAGCAGATGAAAATTTCTTGGACATTTAGATTAACACATCTATACAAGCTCCAGAAACACCCAATTGCTGTACCTCAGAACATAAGCTGATCATCAGAAATTAATCCCTCTCACAAGTAAGTAGATATGTTACGCTGATTTTCCTTTAATGCATAAAACTAGTGTGAGAGATCAGAGCAAGCAGTCAACAGATTACTTGGGTCACACTAGGTTGTTCATTCAAATTCATATTTTCCTAGAAAGACTCCATTAGCAAAGAAGGCTAAATGTTTCCCTGCATTATTAACCGTAGAGACCTTCTCTTACAAGCCACGACTAGCTACAGAAATGCAGCATAGTTTTTTGTACTGGTTTTGGCTGGGATAGAGTTAATTTTCTTTATAGGAGCTCATAAGGTGTGAATCATCCTAAAGAACAGCAGGTGAAGAAGGAAAGCAGGATCTCTGGCATGTCACTCCCCTTTTATACACAGATAGGGGCTAAACAACTAGGAGGGGCTTATGAAGTGGGCAGAGTCTTAATCCACCCTCTCCATTCCCTTCCCTTGCCATCTGAGCATTTAAACTGTGCTTGTCAGAGGCAAGGAAGAATTCAACAAAGATTGTATTCAAAGCTCCATTTCCGTTCCTAACATGACTCAGATAACATTGACCCTTATTACAGACCCCCAAGTGAAATCTTACTTGGGAACATCTAGAATAGACTGGAAGACAGGTAGTTCAGACTTGTTCAAATGATTTGCATGTGCACTAAAGAGGCAGTTCTGCAAGAGATACATCACTGACTTCTCAGACTCAGCATGCATTTTGCAAAGTAAGAAAAAATTAGTCCCAAGCTTTTGAAAAAGAACACACGCACACACCCCTTTCTCTGTAAAAAAACCTGATTTTCAAGACGTCTTTCATGAACAATGGCCTATTTTTTATGATTGGTTGGTTTTGGTTTGGGTTTGGGGTTTTTTTTTGCTTAATGGCTTAGATGTGAAATTAACTTAGAGCTGGAGCACATGAATAGCTAAAAGCTTGTTTCAAACTATCTCCAATTACAGATATTACAGTGCATTAGCCTGGATGAACTAATACATAATCTGATGAAACAATAATTACTCTTCTTAACTGTTTATAGTACCTTTTATCCTGCTGACAGTGAATGCTTCAATGGGAAAAGCACTACTTAATGATGTCTTGAAAATAAAACTGAATTTTACCTGACAACCTGTTATCATGCGCTTTGGGGAAAAAAAAAAAAAAAAGATATCACAGATCAAAATAAAAGCCACAAAGGAGTGTTTGGAAGTATCCACAATGCAAGACTCGGCTCAGGAAAACACTTATGTGGGAGCAGGATGTCAATGGGGCTTAAGTGAGGATGTAGGACACAGTTATATCCTTGGCTTTATCTTTAGACAAAATCACAGCTTCTAAAGAACTCCTACTGCCAGTGGTATTAACTGCTCTCCCTGAAGTCAAGGCTTCTGTCTCATCTTAGGTCGTTTTCATTAAGGTAATTATCTTTACAATAAACTGGCCTGGGGACCAGAATTATCATATGAAGTCTCATCCCCTAGAACCCCTCCCATCAGTGTGCTAATTTCTGCTTTGATGCCTCAGTTTGACACTTCCTTAGCTGTGGTAACACAACTAGTTGAAAGGCAGTGCTATAAAACTGTTTGCTAAGCTCATCGGGGTAAACAAATAGCTTTTACTTTAAGGATGGGGAAGGATTTTAACCTGGGTCTTCTCACAGGCCCACAAGCACATGTAGAGGGAGCAGTGAGCTGCAGCCACAAATGAAGAAACACGCTCACTTGGGGGCATTTGGGCATTTTTTGACTCAGTTTTGCCACCAAAGATACTGCTCTGGATTTGGAGGCCTGGTGTTCAAGACAGCCTTGGACAGAGTCGCTGTCATGTGAGTAAAAATTTAATAAGACTATGCTGATGAAATGCAAGCACACTGTTATGCTCTAATGTTTAATACAAAGAGGGTCCTAGATGCAGAGTCACCCCTATGCTGCTGGCTCATTACAGATAATTAGATAAGAGGTGGGCCAAGTGCTCACTCCTGCAAGTTCAATAAAATGGGTACTCCTGTGTGATGGGGGAGTCACACAGCAGTGACTATGGCTCAGAACAGTAGCCCACGCTGCTTAGCTCCCAGCCCCAAGGATTGGGGACCTCCTGCAGTCACAAACAGAAATCACTGGACTGCATGTCAGATTGAGTCACCTGAAGGCAAGCCTAGAGAGGTAGGTAGCTATGATGCTTATCCAGAAAAGAAGCAAGTAATTCCTGGACCACGGGGCTTCCTGGAGCTGCACACCCTGAACAAGGAGCTCACTTCCCCTTTATTCATTCTACTGTATTTTTATCCCTCTTTTTACCAAGCAGCAAGTAGTGCAAGTTAACAGCATACAAAATAACCTCAATCTTTCAGAATCCCAATGCTTTTTATGCCAAGACACTGTCAAGTGCTGCAATACATTCTTTTTTTTCCATGGAGGGGGATGCAGGGGGGTGCACTGGAGAACCCATCCTTGGGGCACCCTCTCCCACAGTGTGGTCTGCAGCACAAGTTATTGCCAGCACCCTGAAACTCTTCTAGGTCCCTGAGTAATAAGACCCCCTATACAACATCTCACCTGGCCTACAGACCCTTTTGGCTTAACTTGCCCAGAAGTCCTGTCCCAGCATTTTATGGTGCTGTTCAAGCAGCATCAGCAGGAGGGAAACCAAACACACAGAAGAACCCACGCAAAGAGAGCAGAGAAAGGCCAGGTGACTCATATCAGGAGTGCTTATTAAGTATCAATGCCTATTACGTTAATATCACTCATTAAAAAATTATCACAGTGCTACCATCACCTATGACCTTTATAAACAGAAATTCATTTCTTTCCTTTGTCAACATTCCCCCAGCCCTGAAAGCAGCATATTAAGGATGCATGAGGGATTGGCATTAACACCCATCCAGATCTCTGCTGTTTGTACTGCCAATACAAAGGGCAATTTTCAGCTAGGTTTGTGTTTTGCTTGCTTTGTTTATCAACGTGCTCTCGAGCACCTTCTGACGCTGCTGCTTAATAAAACCATTAAACTGGAAGGAAAACTGGTAAATGCAGGAACAAAAAGGATAAGGAAGACAAAAAAAGAAACAGATGTGGCACACAGTCTATTGAGTGCAGCTATTCAGCCCCTGTTGCCTAAAGTAAACAAAGACATAGTTCTAGCCCTGCAAACTCTCCATGTCTCAGCAGTACAGTGCGTACAAGATGTATGTGCCTAGGTCCCAGCCCAGGGCACTCCAGTAAGAAATAGGAAGAACCAGATTGCCCTGCAAAAGGGAGTGGTGGGGAAGCCAGCTGCATACTGTTCATTTTCAGGGCCTATATAGCAACACTACACTTACAAGCAGCCACTGTCTTGAGCAGATGCATTTTTTTGAATAGCCCCTATCTGAAAAGTGCCTGCTGATTCCAACGCAACTTCTTCCAGAGCAAAGCTTTGCTGAGCCCAAATAAAGAAGATGCATTGTGACCTCCTGAAACTAAAATTCATCATTTGATCAAAACAGATCTTGTCAGTTATGAGCTAGGTCAAATTAAAAGTGACATGCTGGTCAGTGTCAATTTTAACCAAAGCTGTAGCAAGACATTCTGGCATCCCTAGCCAAGATGTCAGTTTAATGCTTATTCTACCCTGCCTTTGCAATAGCCTTAAGTGGATTTGGAGCTGACAGCAGCCTCTGGCCAGAGCTGTTACTCTCATTACCACACTCTTACCTTTCTTAGCCTAGAGAGCTGTCTCGGGTAGGTGCAGATGGCAAATGCATGTTTTGTCCTACACTTTCTGTCAAGTTTTGCCAACGCCTTCCCAAATGATCCTTGGCTGCGGTTATTTTCACTGCATTGAAACTACTAGACCATAAGCAGTAGGTTGAGCAGCTGTAACATACCCAAACTTTTCTAAACACTGTGCTGGGCCAAGCGTTTCTGTCACTTACTTGAGTAAGAACAGAACTGGTAGCCTCAGCTGTAAAACAGCTTACACGTTACCTAAGTATAATAGCAAGTTTCAGCAGAGATCCTCAAAACATTAACATCCACTTGGTGAGACTGACTGTAATCTACTCTGATGAAATAAGTAACCTCCCTGACTTCTAGTCAAGGTGATTCATTCAAGATCACAAAGCAACTGCAATTATTATTTTTTATTACTTATGCTGAGTTTGTAAGCATATCCTAGGAAAGATCAGGGCCTTCTGATGCAATAACCGACACGGAAGGGTAGGCCAAATTGAATAACTTGTTTTGCCCTTGCCCTTGTGAACAGCAAAATGTGGCTGCAGTAGCAGAGCAAATTTTGAGGAGGAGACAGATTACAAAGAGCATGAGGAATTACTATAAAGGGGAAAGGTAACAAAGCTTAGCTGGAGGGTTGGAGAGAATGAGGCTGGGACTAGACAGAATGGTTTTGAGAAGGGCTCCAGGCATGAGGATGTCATTTTCCTGCCATTCAGTCCTTATGGCTGTGGCACCCTCATCATTGCTTTTAAGTCCTCCCCAGCACATATATCTCTACCCAGGAGGCCATTCTTTCTGCTGGAGCAGCTACTTTTGCCCCACAACACCTTCTGCCTGGCTTCCTGAACCCAAGGCTCCTCCTATATGACAGACTGAGGCAAAGAGGTTTGCATTGCCAAAGAGAAGCAGTGGTGGTGAACTAAATTGAGGATACTAACCAGGCTGAAGAAAGTGGCTCGTTAATTCACCTTTGGAAGCTGAAACCATCCCTTCTCTTAAATAAGTTTTTTTTGGCCTTGCAGCCAATAAGCAAGTTACCACCTTTCTCCTGTAACTCATTCAGCTCCATCACTTTCCAGATGTCGAGCTGCAGGTGGTAGAGGATTGTCTCCATTTTCTTGCTGACCTAAGCAGTGATCTTAGCTGGCTGGAGAAGCTCATCCATTAGATATTCCAGCCCAGCAGCCTCACAGAGCAGGGTTCAGGCTACTATATGTTGCACATAATTGCTCCTGTAGAGCAGCTACTACAAGCAGCCCTACACTACAGGGAATTGCAACCTGATCCAGGAAGAGCCTTCATCATATGGGCCTGCTTTCTGTAGGCAGACATCATGAATCATGCTTAACAACTACTACTGCACACAAAAAGAAGGCTTGTGCCAAACTATTGCCAAACTCTGAGGCGAATCAGAGATGACACACCAATTCCTCCATCAGTGGTATCTGAGCAGACAGCAGCAGGGCCTTGCTGCCTTGCAACAAGAAAGTCGGAAAAAGTTATGGAGGCTGTGTGTGGTGTTAGGGAAACTGGTACTTTTCTCCTCCACTGAGACAAAATCAGCAATGACCTGTTCTGCCTGTTCCTAAACCCCGCCTTAGAAATAGAAATGCTGAACAATGCTCCAGTAGATGAAACCAACGGTAACCTCTTCTAGCAGGTGGTATTTTTGTCTAGTTTGTCTGACTTACTACCTCTCAGATCTATCCACTAATCTCTAGCTGACACCACAGCAGCATTTACTTGAGTAAAAAAAACAGATTTATGTCCTACAGGCCTTGAGTAAACCAAGGTCAGTGGTTTTGTTTCTTTTCCCATCCTCACCTTCTTTGGAAAAGACTGCTAGTTTTCTGGGGCAGAGACCATCACTATCTGTGTAGGGCGAAGCCCTGTATGGCTCGTATCACAATAATAAAGTCTATAGTAGAAACAGTAAGAAAGATAAGAGTTCCATCAACTCAAAACAGAGTAAGACAGAGTTAAATAAATTAGAAATCTATTACTAGCTAGTAAGTATAAAAAGTAATGTTAATGTAAGCCATCCTATAATCCCTTTACCATCATTACTATTTTAAATGTATAGCAGAGCCTGAGGCTTGAGAATGGGAAGTGCGCCAAGGTATAATAAGATTTGAGCAGGAAGAAAGCCCTAATTTTCCTACTATGGAAAAATAAAGAGAAACAAAATATAACAAAATATCTTGTGCAACCACAAGACGAATACCCAGAAATCTTTCAACATAAAGCTTCCCTGAGACTTCATCTGAGAATATTTTGGCACATGTAATGGGACTGGGGCCTGGAATCATTGCATCAGGTTGACTGTACACTGGGTAATAAACCACAGAACAAATGACAAAGCAAAAGGCAGTCAAGGCTCTGAATAATCAGTCAATCATGGAAACAACAGAAAATATGGCTGGAAGGACTTCTCCTAGTCCATCCTCTGCAAGGCATCTAACCTAAACTACTCATAACAGATATTTATCAAATATTTGTCAAACCAAACAATGAGCTTCTGCTACACTCTTGCAAGCAATGGGAAGAAAAGGAGAAGAGCACAACATACTGTTGGCTTCTTTAACCTTTGCCCTGACCTGACGGATGCTCCAACTCCGATGCAGGAATGTTTGGTTTGGAGCAGTAGGCAGGGAAGTAAACCTCCTCTGACAAGACAACAGATAAGTGGTTGGTATTGACATGGACTTCTTGCCTTAGAGAATGAAAAGATCACATAGGACAGCAGCACAGCTGAAAATGCAGTCTGAAGATCCCAAAAGGCACCAGAAGGGAAATAAAGATGTTGGAAAGCTACAGTCCAGCTAGACTGTAGAGAAAAAACATTGAAGAAAACAGTCTTGCCCAACAAAACACTCAAGCACATGGATAATGCATAATATCATTGATTTCAATGGCACAAACTAAATTTTAAGAGTTTTACCATTATGTGCTAAAATGTTGCCCTGCACCAACTCCCATTGATTTGATCCAAAGCCCGTTTAAGTTAATCAAGACCCCTTCCTCCAGCTTTGTAGGAATTTGGATTGTAAGGAAGACAAAACTACCTGAATCTTTATAGCCTCACCCATGATTTCTACTGCTTCAGGAAAATTAAATGGACTAGTAATGGGTTTGTTCTGGGGGTTTTTTTTGTCCTTTACTCATTAGTCTGTTCTCCACTGACACACGTTTCGGAACATATATATTCTTAAAGTTAAGGAAGATGAGGGAATGGGGTTCCTACAGATCCTAAGGAAACCTTCTACCTGATATTAAGGCAAGCATCTATTTGATTTTAATGGGGTCTATCTCCTCTATGCCAGCTAATGGTATTTTCAGGTCTACAAAAAACAGTCATTTAGTAATCTCACCTATCAAAGAATTACATAAAACATTTCAAATATGACTACCTCTTTAAAATATAAACCACCAAAATGCTGACAAGGCTATTAAACATAGGAACAGAAACATTATGAAATTTTAGTTGTGTAAACTATTTCTGTTTGCTAACAGCTCCTCCAGTTAACCAAGTGGGGTGATCAGAAAGTGTGAATAGGGAGGAAGTATGAGGCTTTAATGCAATCATTGCACTGGACTGAAAAACACGCTGTTGTTACTGCTGGCCAAGTTAGCTATATAAAAATCCTCTTTGGCCATGCAACTGTGCTTCATGTTTGCAATGTAGCTATACCTGGGCTTTTGAATAGAAAGAAGCAATTCCATATAGAACAATAAGGGAAATCACAGACTGCAATTCTGTAACAGCTCAATTTCTTGTACAGAAAGTCCTCTCATAGACTCATACTCAAACATTTCCATAAATTCAAAACTAGGACTATTCTTCACTAATGGAACACATTAACTAATTGCACTATTCATATTATTCAGTATTAGTATATACTGCTTCTTCTCAAAAGATCTGACAGTTCAGTTAATGCCGTTCCTGATGCTATGCTGCGTCTTGCCTCACAACCACTGTATTTCTGCATTGTAGCATAAACACAATGTTCCATTTTTAGAAGGAATTTGCCTGGGAGAAGGTTTGAGTCTAACACAAGCTGAGGGCTCACACTGGCCTGCGACACAAAACTAGAATAGAGAGATCTGTGACATTTCACAGATACCACATTTTTGTACAGCAGTGCAGTGTTTTAGATGTTCAAATAATGCTGTATGAAAACAGAACTTATACATTTGGGCCACAAAGATCTAAGACACTACTGTCTCCTAGTTCAGGAAACACTATCATTTCTATTTCACACAAAGAAATTGAAACAAAAAAATGAGATATTTACATCTAAGCTTTTCTAAAAATGTAGCCATAATGAAGGAAGAAATGAATTGCAAACCTAAATTTCAGATAAACAGACTGGAAATATTTTGTCTAAGTAGCCTGACCAGTCACAAACACGTTATGTGGAATAGCCGAGAATAGAATCATAATCTCACACGTCCAAGTCCTGAGCAGTTCAATTAAATCTTCTTACCCTGATCTCAATAAGCTTGCAGACATGCAGTGAAGTGGATTCATGGAATGAAGGCATTCACAATTTATCATCTCATATGGAATTTCAAAAACTTTTGGGAATATAAATTGCATTCATGGTACAGTCTCTTACATAGAGGTTATGGGAATAATTTCAAACATTCAGTGAACCACACCTGCCTTTTTCTCTTATCCCACCTCCCTCTCACACTGGCAGACAGAAAATAAACTTACAATTCACCATGAATTTCAATGTTTGATCTGCTGCTAAAACTGCCACATTTTGCCAATTCATTCCATTCAGTACTTTCCTAGAAATGGGGACTAAGTACAGGATTAAGATAAAAAAAAATCCAGTTCCCTAGGCTGTTAGTTCATGGGAGTTAGGATATAGAGATAATTTCAAAAGCAAGCAGAAAGGCCAGCAGAATACTATGGAAAACCCCCCTAAATTCTCTTCCTAAATTGTAGTTCCTGTTCATGTGTTTTCAGTAAAGAAAACATTTAATACCAAATCTGGGGACTTGCTGTCACAATGACATTAAAATTTAAGAGTTCTTGGAAAGAGGGGTGGACACCATGGATTTTACACATTTTGGAGTCATATAGTTTCCTTTGGGAATCATTGGCTGGTGCTAAAGCCCCACATTTTAACAGCAATTCTTCGCCTTGGTAAAAATAAATCCAGAAAATTATACAAGCCGAATGGAATTTCCAAAATTCTAGTACAATTACTGTGCTTTTATGGACACCAACTATATCTTAAGTTCCTAGTTAAAAAGAAGATAAAGTATCACTTTCTTTGTGCTATAAATCAACTCAGCCAAACCGTCCTCTGGCTGTTTTTCTAGGACTTGCCTTTTATCTTGGCTAAAATCTCCTGTTATTTGCTGAAGACAATTAACTTTATTTGCAAATCCTACAGCTTCAGATAGTGGGAAAATCAGTTTCTCTACTACAGCTTACAAAACCTATTTGCTAAAAGCCTGCAACTATTGGAAGGATGTTACCCACCTGAAGAGAAACACAGAACTACTTGCCACCAAGCTAAAACCAAAGAGAGCTGCCACAGATCTCAAATGCCACATTATAGATCAGTTCCCGACGGCACGAGAAACCTACTTGCAGACTGTTGGGAAATCATCCCTTAGCGACCCATGGAAAAATTTTCACAGCACTAAGAACTTGTCATTGCTCAGTAGCATTTCTTGGCTACTACAATCCTGAAGCAATGACACTACTGCTACTTCTCTATGATAACAAGCTTAATTTAGAAATATTGATGTGCCAAGTAGAGCCATCAGCAATACTAAGCTGCATTAATGTATCCTCCACCTGTCCATGCAACTTGCATGGTCTCCTTCAGGAAAGGCACTTTCTCCTAGCAACCAAGAACCACTGAAACATTCATTAACACATATTGGGCTCTGTTTCTTCTCTCTTTTGTCAAAACTGCAAGCACACTGTGGGCTGATCATTACTGGACCTAGACCCATACTCTCCTAATAACTGCTATGAAAGCAGCAGATGTAAGTCAGTCTTGCCCAGCTATTATTAGTAATATTCAAAAGAGTTTGTGCAATGCTTGTGTGGATGCAGAACACCACAGAAACCACTCAGCACTCAGTCTTCTCTGTGCTGTAGCTGGCTTGCCTCTTGGCAGGTGAAGATGAGGGAATGGATTTGACTGCAAATCACCTGAAGTAATTCTGCAGCATATACATACCTTGCTAGGAGGCATAATCAAGTGATATATAGGCACTGAGATCTAATAATATTATTACTCACCAATCTTTTTTAATTCAACACATGACAAAAAGCAAATAATTTTACTGCCACTGATGAAAAGCTAGAGTGAATAGATTCAGCTGAAATCAAGATAAGATCAGAATGACCTTTTCTAAAGCAATGCCCAGTCCACAAATGCTAAATACTGTTATGACAACAACAGAATGGGCCCCTAGCTTGGCATCCTGATCTAACAGTAGCTACAGCTATGTACTTCCATGGAAATGATATGGAGATGAGCTACCAAATGGTAACTGAGACAGTTTTACCTTAGGAGGTTCAGACCGGACATCAGAAAAAAACCATTTTCTTAAAGAGAGTAGTGCAGCACTGTTCAACAGACAAAGCCACAGCTGGCCTGGTCTGGTGCTGATGAGAGCCCCACTTTCAGAGGGAGGATGGACTAGATGGCCTATGGTTCTAAGACACAAAATATCTGGAGATGCTTTATTGTATAATGTTATATGCATGTGCACACACACACACACACACACACACACACATATAAAGATATCCAATTGGTCATCTTTCTTTTTCTGCTTCAAGACAGTTTATATAAAAGCAGTTTTCCTATATATACATTTTGGGGAGCTACTGCTCATCACAGCATCAAGATACTGGTAAATTTCTGTAATAAATTTTTCCCCGTACAGCTTAACATAAAAGTAAAGGAAATGTTCTATCTGATCAATCAAAATTTAAAATGGCAATGTGGGGCATTCTCCTAACACTCCCCCAACCCCAAAACCACAGAAGAATCAACAGCTGCAACATAACAAAAAGCCTCACTGAGTGCCCATATGCTTTGGGAGGTGAATAATTTATTGAGGTCAGTATAAAATGACAAATTGAGAACAAGCTGGAGAGGAAGAGATGTGAAAACATATAAACCATGTAAATTGCTTTATGTTTGTTAGCCTTGTACATAATGTGGCAACTATAATGTGTCTATATCCTTATTCCAAAAACATTTCAGTGTTCCCTTGATCCACATGTTCTGAGCATGTCAGAAACTTTATCTACTGCTCATATAAAATGAAAACACGAGAGAAATGCTATATACTTCCCAAAGTCTTCAAGGAGTGGAACTTTCACCATGTAACTCTAATGTTGTGCCAATGTGATACAGTCAATTAGTTTAGATCTTAAAAATATGTTTAAAACTATTAGACTAGTCTATATTTCATATGTTTTTAATCTTTGCATTGGAGGGGGAGGAAGAAAATTTGGTGAAGAAACAATATCCTTCTTTTAAAAAAACGGTGTTGGAGAATTGTTTATTCTTCATCTCTGTCAGCAACCTTTTCACATATGAAATAGTTTTCCAAAATAAAGCTTAAAACTGTCTAATATCTCAGAGTAGATTGGTCCCTCTCCCAGTTTGCAGAGTAAGTAATCCTATACCCCACTATATCTGGCACAAATTATAGATGCACTTGAGTTTCATTAGTGTAAACATGGTAATGAATCACAGCAATGTGGTTTCATGAATGTAAACATAGAAAATGCAATAATTAGTCAGGTTTTCCTTTGAAAGACTGTTTTGAAATTAGGCATATCTTTCTCCACAGAAAAAAAAGAATTTTTCCAACTCTTTCTAACACACACTGTATAACAAGAAATGCTGCATACTGCAATAACATCTAACCTACATCCTAACTGCATAGATTACTCCTGTAGTACTACCTTATTTATCACTTTAATGTTTCTAGAGTAAAATATAGACCTGTTCTTTATCTTTAATGCTATCGCATTATTTGTCAGGAATGTGAAACAAGGCAGAGAATCAGAATCAGCACAGTATGTTTTGCATAGAGACAGCCAAGTTCACAGTCCTTTCATGCAAAGGCTACGTGTTTTCAAACATGCAAGTAAAGGTCCTATTACAAGGAACAACTATATTCGTGTGAAGACACCTCCAAGAACAAAATCAATGCCTATAAAACTCTCATTGGCAATGTCTCAATTTGAACCACAAATGCCTGCACTGGAAATAAATTTTCAGTTTCTTCATACTTCATCCAGAGGTAAAATATGCTTTAGATTCTGTGGAAAAACTGCAAAGATTTTGGTAGTTTGTTTGTAGGTTATACCTGTAACATGGAAATAATCTTTATGTTCTAATTTGTACAATACCTAGCACCATGTCAGCTAATTCACAGCTTGGACTCTAAAACATTACAGCATGCAAGAAACAAGTACTAAAACATGTATCATTACAGAAAACTCACTCTGTCCAGCATCTCACACAGTTAGACGTGGGCTGGCTTTAAACTGGAAGCCATGCAAACATATTAACATAGCACTGTATTCAGTCTAGCAAGTCCAAGATCTCAACAGGGATTATTAGTTTGAGCACAGCACTGCACTAACCTGCTTACATAGCTTCCAGTCTGCCATGGGCTCACATCCCACTGGCTCGGAGCCTGGGAAGGTTGGGTCTGCGTGAAGAAGACTGTGCAGGAACACTCACAGTTATTTAGAGTAACATGAGGAGCCATTCAGATACTCCTCTTAAGCTTTTTTCATTCCACTACCACAAGTCTTCATATTAGCAAGTCAATCCAGATCCACTTGTAAACAACAGCTACTTTATTCTGCTTTGGCATAGCAGACTATCCAGTATTCCCTAGAAGGTTCGCACCATTTTGGTACACTAAATATGCAATTAAAACAAAAAAACTGAACTTTACACCACTGAAGTGCCCAACCAGTTCTACATAGCTTCAGATCATTAAAATACAGAGAAACAAAATAGGAGTAAGTAATACCTTCTTAAAGTGTTCCATGTATCAGTCTCTCAAAGAGAAAAATGTATTCCATGGCAAAAAGGTTATATAAAAACTAAAATCATCTTTCTGGATATGGATTGATAACATGAGAGAAAGAAAAGGCAATCATAGATGCCTTTAGTTTCTTAAGACCAAGTATTATGAATTCAAAGTCAGAGCTAATACACATATTAAAAGAAACCAAATCAGAGTTACATATGGAAATAGACCACTACATTATCCAAACAACATTCATTCTGTCTTGTGACAGTACAATAAGCAGAATGAATGCATTGAAGAAATTACCAGATTTTTAATCATAAATATTTAGTGCCTTAGACATAACTGTGCTATTTCATAGTATTACTGAATGCAAAAAAACATATATAAGAGCAAAACCAGATTTGCGCATTTCTTGATTCAACATTCCAAAATACATTCAGTGGTACAGAGGATGACTGCACTTTCCATTACTGGTTTCATACTCCCCTCCTAGAGATCCAATGCTGACAATAGGCAAAAACTGTAAGTCTAACTTCTTAGGTTATGGGCACAAATCACAGCCAGTTATTTAAATAAATAAATATAGAAATATGTGCATACAACAGTTGGGGGAAGGAGGAAGATTTCACTCTAGTGGAAGAAGCTGGGTAGATAAATCCTGGAGGTTTGACATCTTCTACAATACAGGAAAACATAGCATTATCACCATTTCCTTTGATGTTTCTTACCTGTTCTAGTTTGTGTCAATTCTAAATGCGATACATTAAATATCTTGTAAATCATGGACTTGTCAGGATAAGATTTTTAACTGCGTGAGTGAAATTAAGGTAGTTCAGTAGCAGGTCAAATGAACAAAGTGCCAGTTCTGACCTACTGACTTACAAGAAGCCCATGAGAATCGAAACCAGCGAGCAGCTAGCAGAGAGGCTCACTGCTTGCTTAGAAACTGTAGGTACCATTCATTCCTTTCCTCCCAGTCTCCGAGTCCACCCTCCCAAGTCAGGCAAAAATTGCAGTAAAATTTGAAGAAGCTGACCCCACCTAAAAAGCACAGCACTGCATTCTAAAAAGAAATGTCTTCAGAGGGCTAATCTGGCATTCAAACATTGGGCACCATCCACTTTAAACAATATGTTTTATGTAAGCATAAAACAAAACCATACCCTGTTTTCTACATTCCCACAATCTTGGATTACTCAGGCTACTGGCACAAAACTGCAGCTTTCTTCAGCAGAGTCAGCCCCATGGGTCAACTTGATTCCTTCAAAATATTATTAGTTATAGTTTCTGAAATTGTAAGCATAACTGTCTTCCACAGAAACGTTTGTGAAGTTCCCTAGAATGAATCCAGGCTATTTTATTTGTCATTGTCTGGTGTTATTTTTTCCTTCACTTATAGTTTTTCTTTTTAATTTGACACTGAAGTTAAAGACACTGCAAATAACTATTATAGTGCACGACACTGCAATCAGTACCTGTATTCCCATCATAACTTTCATACACACACATTCCCCAGTACAATATTTTCTAGAAAACTGTACCCCTTTCTGGTGACTGCAGCTAATCTTGAGAAACAGAGCCATAAGGCAGGAATGGACTTACAAATTAGGCTTCAGCCTGAGCCAGCTGTTTTATCTAGTATTATTCCCTTTATTACCATCTGTCCCACCTGCTAATGTGTTTTTCCACTCACACAGACTCTCCACCACAATGATTTGCCATTCTGGCTGACATACAAGTATCAATGGAAAGGAAACTGGATTAAATCCAACTTTGTGCCACCCAATATTTGGAGCTTTGGTAAGACACGTGCTTGACTGCTGCTATAATTAAATCTGCCTTAAGCATGCTTTAGTTTATGCCCGGTTCACCTACAATGCAAATACTATCAGAGTTTGTTACCACTCTGCCTCTCTCCCTTCTGAACTACACCAATGAGTGGAAAGAAACAGTACAGTGCTGTTACACAAGAGTCTCCTCTCTGTAAAGCAATTTTTGGTTTTAAATACACAAGCACACTCTACTGAATGAATCTACTGAGATCTATCTTGTCTAGTTATTAAAGGTGAAGTCACAAAACAACTCTGCACTCTGTACTTGTGAATTCTTGGGGTTTCAAAACTGGTTGCATGCCTGTTTTTGTCAGCTATTTCCAAATCAGGCCTTCTGGCTGAAAAGTCATCCTAACGCTTCCTTCTTGGGCAGAATTGCCAGAGAGACACAATTTAAAGAAATGAGGAAGAGAACTGTGAAGGTTTTTTTTCACGACGGAATTCTGTAGCCATGGGCCAGCATCAGAATAAATCTTATTAAGGAGTCCAACACATTTTCTGCAGCATGTATTTTCCATATCTGGTAAAAGCCTGGCAACTAAAAGGGAAATAACTGCTTAAGCACAATTCAGAAGACTGCACAGCAGTGACACTGCCCAAAAAATCAGGAAGAACATGACAGTTACAAAGTGTATTATTATAATTTCATCTCATGTAGTGCTGACAATAGTCAGCAGTAACAGGAAGGGAACTGCTGAAAAAGCACAAGTGAGGTCACCTTTTTCTGGGTACTATTTTAAAACATCTGCAAAATATAGATGAGGCTTTTTAAAGACTGTAAAGCAGGGAGAGGGGGTGAAAGAATTACAGATGTGTGACATAAGGAATAAAGGCAAACGCAGTATAAAAGAGAGGCGGGGAAAAAAAGAGAATGAGGACAGAAAGTAGAATTCAAAGGAGCACGTGCTGATGGGCTTCACATTTCCAACAGAAAATTTGACATTTGTGTCCATACAGTGTGTAAAAGGAGCTCTTAGTTACTAGCACTGCATTCAGGAAGGAGACAGCAGAAAAGAGTGGTATCTTAACTGAGCTCAGTTCTAGGTATAAGATTAAAATAAAAAAAAAGAGGGATTCAATTTCATGTCAGTTCCTGGCAGCTGCTCAGCATTCCTTATTATCATAGCCCTGTTTGCTTGTTGAGTGCTGATAGTGTGCCAGAGCTGTGCTGTGCTTTGGAGTGCTTCTGAGATCCTTAACTCTGCAACTCAAGACCAGATGGAAAAACCTACTTTTGAACACCATTCATAATGCCAAAGTTTAACAAATAATAGAGTGTTACATTGACTTTGTTTGGAAAAAAACTTAATGGGGGGAATAAATCTTATTTCTATTGCTTTTGAAGCAGACAGGAGTTAAAAATAAAATCACCTATACCATTTTTGTTTTTTTCTTAATGACTACTAACCTTTTAGCTGGTACCTGAAACTATAATAAAGTTATTCTTGTAACTTCTTAATCTCTACATTGAAAACATTTTCAGCAAATGCACTGTACAGAATTCTTTACAGAATTATGATGTAATCATAATGTGTCAGTAGCTATGAACACCCGCACATCACTACCATGTTACGGATGCTGTCTGGTACCATCTACTGAAATGCTTCAAACACTCATCTTTTAACAGACAACATACTTTGAAAGATTCAGTCATATGCTTTGCTGTTTCTCCCGAACATCCTCCAGCCGTGCACTCATTCTGACAGCCCTAGAAGAAATAAAAGCAGAGGAAATCAAATTCAATGCACATTGCAGAAAAGGTGATACACAGATTTTATTGAATGATCACTCAGACTTTGTCTTCAGTAAACATATTAGCAAGAACTTTTTGGTAGTTTCTTAGCACAACTTTCCAATTTCTAGGGTTTTAGTTTTATTTCAGTTGCATTATTTTGCATATCTGTATTTCAGGGCTTTATAGAAGAGACAATGTCTTAGATTCGATTATTGCTCTGAAGTGTTCCACAATGATGTGGACACCGCCCCAAGTCTTTCATTCAAAGCTGAATAAATAGATGGTGCTTTTACACAATTCCATCAGATCCCAGTTTCTTTACTAAAGCATCCACCTAACAAATTTGCTTTTGCCTTTTCCCAGAGAAGCCTGAATAGGCAGAATGGAAAAAAAAAAAAAAAAAGAAAAAAAAAAAAGAAAAAGAAAGCATTGGTTTTGTGAAATCCTTCATTAAATGAAGACAGCAATAAGGAATGCTCACCTGTATAAATATATAACCAGAGTATTTTGAATTATCTACTATGTTGAGCTTAAGGCTTCTGCCACTGACCATGCTAGAAAGGAACGAAAAGTAGTGATAGTTCTAGGCATCCTTCTGCTCAGCAGCAGAGGGGTAACACAGACAGGTGCAAGCAACTACCTAAAAGCAAGATCCCCAGTTTCCACAGCATCAGGCTAGCATCTTTGTGGACCCTCCTGTGCTAGCTAGACCTTCCTTGCCAGTGGCCAGTAAATACATATTACACCCAACAGCATGGAGCAAAGGATAAAAATACACACCTGACAGCATTTCTTGCTTCACAGCAGCCTTTAAAAAAAGCTGGAAAGGTGAAGTGGGGACAAGAGGTTTGGGAGAGGGGGGAAGGTGCCAGGACCAAGACCATCTCGGGGATGGGCCATGAAGAGGATGGCTAGGAGGATGGCTTAAAGGAGCACAACTGGCAAGGTGGAGGGGATGGCAGAGGCAAAGGCTAGCTGCTGAGACTAGGCCAGGGATGAGCATGGGGAAAGTCAGGCTGGTCAGGGGGGCTGCCTAAGGGGGTGAAGGAAAGACAGAGGCACTAAGGGATGTTGTTGCCGGGACTGACAGACAAGGGGCTTTCAATCCTACAAGGGGAAAAGCCCTAGCAAGAGCCTGCACTGGCTGCTCACCACTTGGTGGCTGCCTGTTACCCTGCCACCCCTCAGCCTTGCTGCATCTTGGGTGGGAAGTCCCAGCCCAGGTGGGAAAGCCTCAGGTCAAATGCATAATCCCCTGAAGGAAAGAGGTGCACAGGAAACCCTTCATGGTCAACCTGTGAGATCCCTGCCTCAAGCTCTTAATCAGGGAGCAGCCCTCAGCCTACAAGGAGGGATGCACGTAGGGTGGATGGCAGTGCCAGGGAGACACCAGCAGCCACAGCCCTGCAGCAGCCACCAAACTATGGGGCCAGGACTGGGGCTGCATGGCTCACTGGCTGCGAAGCACGACACACACAAGGCAAGTATCATGATTTTTTTTCCCCTCTGCAGATCTTGGGGATACAGTCATTGGGAATTAATGAAAAAAAAAGCCTGGTATCTTCAGTGTGCCTTTAACAGATAGCAGGCTTGCTACCAACAAAAGGAAAAGCAAACTCCCAACCACAGCAGATCTACTTCCTCTCCCCACCCCCAATGCCCCAGGGAGGCCATAACATTCCTCCTGCCTCCTCTCACCATCAGCGTTAAGGCTTCTGTTCCTTTTTTCCTAACCCTCCACATCGAGACACACAACCACAGCTACAGGCTCCTTCCTAGCAACTAAAGGAGGATCTGCCAAGAGAAATCACCAATCTCTTTACAACCTACCAATATGCTTTACCTTAAAACCTTATTAAAAATTACTTTTATTTGCCTTAAAGCTTAGGGTTTTTTACTCCAGAAGGACATCTTTTTGGTGGAGTGTTCAATGGCATTCAGTGTCAGACCCTAGCAGGACTAAAGTGTTACCCAAACTGAGGGCCAGTCTGAACTGTATAATAGATCCTTGCTTTCCCTGTAATTCTTCAAACATTTCCAAATTCAGTGGTAAAATCCCAGAAGACTTTCAGGACACCATAAGTTTACAATAGTTAAGTATTCTGCTGATTAATTAAGCCAACTGATTTTTCTTTGCACTGTACTGAATTGGGGGTACTGATGGGGCTCTGAGCAACCTGATCTAGTTGACGGTGTCCCTGCTCACTGCAGGGGGGTTGGACTAGATGACCTCTAGGGGTCCCTTCCAACCCAAAGCATTCTATGATTCTATGAATTAGGATGGAGAGTGTACTGGTTACCAGCTAACAAGGATGGTAACTGCCAGCTGTGGAGCAAGAATTTCTCAAGCAGCTCCAGCTCCATTTCTGGCTTTTGTCTAATATCTAGTATGAAAAGTTGGATTTTCTAATAATAATTACCGGTGACAGCAAATACTGACAAATACTCAACCATTGTGCTTCAGTTTCTTCCCATCTCTGCTTTATGAAGTTGCACTAAAGCAAGCATCAACACAAAGAGGACGGAAGCTGGATATAGTTTAATAGTATAGTTTAATATTCTCTTTCATGGTCTTTAAACAGATACAAGACTTGTATGTGAATTTCAAGCGTGGACCACCTACAGGAACAGCCCCTAGGGGCTTGATCACATTGCCCTTCAGTTCAAGGTTCCCACTGAACTCAGTGAAGTCAATAGACTATTTTTTGGGCATATGCCACAGGGCCAATCCTGTTCTCCATGAAGTCATTATGTTTTACAGATTTAACTCATATTTAAAGCAAGTAGCTAACTGCCTTTGTTAACTGCACCAAGATTAAATAGAGTTAATCCCTCAGCACTAGAAAGACATACCACAATTACTTTCTAATTGATGGAGTCATATTTTAATGGCTTCACGGCTTTTAAATCTGAAACGTTGTTAAATGCAACAGCGAAAATTACTCCCTGGTTTAGTGCCAGCATTGCCAAGAGAGATACGCCAAGCATAAATTTGCCCTTTGTGTTTAATAGCTCGGTAGATTTAAAACTGCATCCATGAAAACATTGATGTTATCCTAAAGATACATTTGAGCCACTGGGTCGATGTCTCCTCAAAAGTCACTCAAGTTTGTATAAAGTTGTTATACAATTACACAAGCCTGACAGTATTTCCTATGTTATGGTGTAGAGCTAACATTTTATTTATGGTATATGTAACTGCTTTCTCCAAATTGGAAATAGGACAGTATTTCACAATTTTCCTTAAAAAATACTGAAATTGCACATAGATTTTATCATTACTGTAAAACCTGTATGAGAAAAAAGTGTAAAGGATTACACTAGATTAAATTTTGTTAAAAAATGGGGTTTATATATCATCGTATCACTGAGAAACGCTACTAAAATACAGACTTGGTGATGACTAATTCTGTCTTTACTTTTATAGAAAATCTCAATGCTTTAATAATAGTCATTGCAAATCCTTTAGTATTTACAGAAGTAATCACAATATACTCAGTTGGAGAATATTGCTCCCTCACATTAGTACTTACTTCCAATCTAACTCTTACGTAAAGACGAGGTAAGCCTTGGGGGGGGTTAGTCTCCTCCCAACAGGTGAAGGACCATTGTGTGTGTAACACTTACCAGCACTTTTGGAAATTTTGTATTTAATAGCTGTCAGAAGTTGCACTCTGCTAGAGCTTGCCCAAACCTGAACATGCAGCTCCTGCATTTGGTCCTCAGACATACGTATTTTCAATATCTTTTAGCATCAGGGTGATTCAATCAATGCCTGTTGGCTTTCCCTGCTGTCTTTGGCACACCTTCTCTGACTGCTATTCTGTTAAAGGCATGAGACCTTGTAGCCAGAGTATTGACCTGCAAGAGCACCCAACCAACTTCACTATTACCATTTTGTCATGCCTCTATTTATGCTCATCTTTGAGGGTATCCTCCTGCATCTCACAGCTTCTTCAAAATAGATAATCTACCTCTTTCATGCAGTCAGATCACTCGTCCTTCAACTGAAAGGACCTGCTGCCATGAAAGTAGGCCCGTCTGCCCTTTAAAATCCCTAGACATCCTAGACTACATGAGTCTGCCTTAGTTTCTCCTATGCCCTCACACTTGGTGGCTTTTGAGACCCAGTGGTAGCACCAATGTCTCTGTTCTCATTTGGGATTATCTGTTCTATAAACTGTGATTCTACCAGATCCTTTGTCAAGCTCTTGTTCTTACGTTTTAGTTACCCCATTATCGCACAGGCTCATCCTCAGTTATAAAATAGGAACTAAAGATTATCAGAAGCTTTGTCATTGTAAACTTAAGCTGCAAACTGCACTTCTTTAACCTATGGTGTATGACATTATTTAATTTTAAAAAGGCACCAGTTCTCAAAACAAATCTGCAATTACCTCTACATGCCATGTACTTTGTCACCCTTTTTCAAAGAAATCTAATTCTTTAATCAGTTCTGTGCTCACTTAATTTTCCCTATGGTTTGAGAACTCTTCTCACCACTGGGGAACAGAAAACTTTCCCTAGTGGAAAGTAGGAGTAAAGAAATAAATTACAAATAATTTCTACAGAGTTCACACTTTCAGCTAGGAAATCCTACTGGCTGCTTTTCAAAACAACTCAAGATCTGCAGTTTCACAAAATCCTTATCTATCTTTTTGGTTTCACCAGTGCATGCTTATCCAAGTCAGCCCACAGACAGCCCTGATGTCTCCACTCTGAGTGAGAATTTCATCAACAGCACCAGTGCCCTGGTTAGAGTACTACCAGTGACAGGGAACATCTGAAACCCCAGTTTCATGCCCATTAAAGAATTGCAGACAGTGCTTTGCTGGCAGGCATTGGCTATTCATGGAGGATGAGGACCTAGAGAAGCAAATAAGCCACAGACACACAGCTATGGCTGCATATAGTTCCTTTTACTGAGGCAACCCCATCTCCTGCTGCGCAGAGAAACTTAAAACCAAGACTGTCTTGGAGCAGTCATCAGACCCCAGGAAAGATGGAGTGAGAGTTTCCTCTGTCAGAAGTCATACGAAAAACAGTTTTCAATGAAGAAAGTCCTTTCTGAGGTATTTCTCCAAGGTAAAACAGTGTCTAAGTGCTTTTTCCTGTGCTTGCTTCTGGCTACTAAGTGTTTAAGAAATATTTCATGCTCTAATTTATACTGGAAGGATAATGAAAACAGAATCTTATCAGATTTCAGGAATCCAGCAGATCAATAAATTCAATACATGACTTAAATTATACTATGGTACTGCCTACAGGCAAGCCAAATCAGGTGTGTGATGACAGATACTTCAGCATTCAAAGCCATACAATTCAGAGTTGCCGTTCTGTTCCGGGTATAAAATAGAGTCCAACGTGCACAAATGCCACATATTCTGTGTATTGCTACAGTCAAATAAAACAGTTCCATGACTTCAAAACAGTTTTCAACTGCCCCTAGGAAATGTTAATACAATTTGGCAGCCACACCACATTAAAGATTAATTTGCAGGAAAAAACAGTAATGATGTTCATAGCTTTAAAAAAAAAAAAAAAATCCACCCGCTGTCAGACTGAGAGAGAAATTCGGAATATAGCTGTAGGGCCAAGTCACATAATACTATTTTTAATATCAACTGAAAAGATGTTTACTTAACGACATTTATGAAAAACTTCCAGAGCTGAGGAAGCTCATTTATGGAATCTAATAGCCAGGCATGTTTACCTCAGCTGTCATGGGAGTAGTTGCACGATACAAAAATATTTTAATACTGTCTTTATAGTGTATTTATGTGAATGTGAACATACACATATGTATGTGTTACCATGTAAGCATCAAGTACATTCACTGGGCTGGGTCATTTACATGATAGCATGGCATGCCTTATCCACACACCTTCTTTTAAATCTACTCTTCAAAATCAAGACAGAAGAAGCAAGAAGACTAATACTTAAATTGCGTCATTTACATGATAGCATGGCATGCCTTATCCATACACCTTCTTTTAAATCTACTCTTTTCAAAATCAAGACGGAAGAAGCAAGAAGACTAATACTTAAATTGTATTTCTAACCTCTTGTCAAGCCAAACAGAGATCTTCGAGGTATCTTTGTTTGTTAAGTTGGAGCACTCTCCATGTATTGGCTTGCAGTCTTGAATAATGAAGTCAAAGAACACATACAGCACAAATCCCAGAGCAGCTCCACTGATACACCTCAATGTATGCACAGAGCAGCATGAGGGGGGGGACGACAGCCAAAAAAACAAAGGCAAAAAAAAGGACGATTCAGCATACGCAATTTCAGTGCTTAGCTTTTTACTTAGTTTGCCAACAATTCTCATTTGTGTTGCTTTCTGTGCTTCCAGTACATTTCTTTAAGACTACTCTTACTTAACATATATCTGCCCTGATGCCTTGTCAGCTGGGCATTACCACCTTACTGTGTCTGCTTGTTCAACCTTGAGCTGGCACTAATGTCAGTTAAACAGTGAGGCAGCGTAATAACAGTATACAATAAAGAAAAATACAAGGCAACTAGCATGGTAGAAAAAGAAAGCTTCCACATTATTTAATGTTAATTTTGCATCAGAGTGAAAGCATCAGGGCTTAGAACGTATAAGAGTTTATCTAAGAAAGATGCACTGCATAAAGTAAGGTTGAATTTAAATAGTTTATCATTAAATTAGTCCAAAAGACTCTGCAGGCACTTATCTTCTGGCTTGAGGAGTTTATTTGGTTTAATTTAAATAGTTCGAATAAAACTGAAATATGGTCCTCTTCAAACAAGTATCACTGTTCTTATTATGTTTGAATAAAAGACAAGATTATATGAGCACAACTTATTGGTTAGAAAAACCTTAAAACAGAGAATATAAAGAAATGGAAATATTCAGCTAGTCCATCCAAGATTCATATTTAGTAATATTTATAGCTATATCACAACTCTAAAAGCAGACCAAGTTGGTTTCACGAGATTAAATAAATGCAGGACAATTTTGCCAAAGTCAAGTCTTTATAGTCAGCACTCAGGTGAGAAACCTCTCTAGGAAGTAAACTCTCTAGGAAGTAATGCCAATTTTTTGACTCAGTGCTTAAATTAATATTTGAATGAGTTCAGTAATGCCTAACCTGTTGTACAAGAAAGCCTGTATCAGTTCACCTCAAAGGTAGCAAGGCTAGGCAAGGTGAAGGATAACTACTTCTGAAATCCAAAAAGAACGCGTGCTTGACAAACTGGATTATGAAGAAGGCTAAAGGGAAGAAAAGAGTTCACCAGACATAGAAAATAGATTAATTTGCTGTAACCAGATCTAAGGAGAACCTGACCAGGGATCTATTCAGCTTCAGGCTAAAATTATTTTGCCAGATATTTCAGAAAATTTACAACATGCGCTCATGCAACACTAAAGGCTAAAGTGTGATCCTTCCCAAATGAAAAATATTGAAAACCTACCACCCATCTCATCCAATACAGGACATGAAGCAGCTGTACATCTCTGCGTGGTGTCCCTTTATTCAATAGTTAGTTCTGTGTTAATACATTTCCTGCACAACCATACAATCCTCCTTCCTATTGTCTTTACAGAAATAGGCAAGTACTCTAAAGAAATCCTCTTCGCGAATAACCTCCAAAGGCAACGTGCTTTAACCTTGATTTCTAAGCCCACTGTTCATACTGTTCTTGTTTGTTTTCCTTCCTATGACCCTCTTGTTGCTCTGTCACTGCCCAGTGCCATTTCCTCTGTCTTTACCCTCTTGCTCAGTTCACTGACTCTTCCCTTCCGATTGAGGGAAACAGCCTTGTACTATTAGGGGAATAGGCAGATGACCTAATGGAGCTCTTCCATCTCTAACTCCTATGAACAGTGCCTCTAAGTGCCTCTTTTGTTGGTTTGTTTGTCCGCTCTAGCATTAATTAGGTTTTTAACAAGTGCTTTGTTTGCTAGAATGGCTTAAAGAAAAACATGTTAAAGCAACCAGCTGGAGGATCTTATTGACCTATAAATTCATCCGCCTGTTTTCTAACTAGACAGTATCTCATGGCTATGTGATATGGTTATTGCTCAAACAAAATACATGAAAATTCTGAAAGTCACCATGGTTTTACTGTGTTTAGGTCCAGTTCTTATTGATATGAGATCTTTTACATCAACCTGGCAACAAGAAAGGGTATAAATGCTATTACATACTTTCCCTTACCACTGTAAAAGGGCTTTGCTGTTAACCACAAGGAAGCTTGTGTTCATTACATTTCCTCTAACATTTCTCTTTGCTCATGTATTCGATGATGCCAGGTACTAAATTAGCATTTTAAGATTTTATAGTAACACTAACCAGAACTATGGGATGCATTTTTAACTGCACTGTTAAAGCAGCAAGGATGAGCCTAAGCACAATAAAAATTATTCTGCTTATTTTCCTCAGGATTCAGTTATACTGGCTATATTTTTTATCCTGAGACAGCTGTACAGGTAAAGTACAGATCTGATTTAAAGATGCATAAAATACAGCCTAGAATTTAGTTGTGAAATTCCTTGATGGTGGAAATTACACACAGATCCTGCAGCTGATGACCAAGGCAAGTGGCTTCATGGAATTACCAAATGACAATGCCAATAACATGCAGAAACAAACAAAATAATTGTCTGAAGAGTTACTGAGGATTTAGAACTGAAAGCAGACAATTTAGTGCAGGAGACTAAAGCTTCTGCAGTTTGCAAATAAATCACTGTAGACTCCTAGGGAAAAAAAAAAAACAAAACCAAACCACTGCACAGACAGTGATGGACTCCAAAATGAGAACTGACATGCTTAAAGAAAAGAGCTAGCAAACAAATACCTGCATTTAAGGACAAACTCCTGATTGCAAGCTCCTTCACAACTACAGTGGAACCAGATGAAACACAGGGTCAGGCCTGAATGACTGGCCTGTATAAGGGATCATTTGTAGCTATTCTCAGAGTGCTTAGACCGTGTCCCATTTAAGTCCTTTTTGCACTGGAATAAAGGTTTACATAAGACGCTGAGCAATAATGAATCACACACTGAAAACAAAAGCTCTGGGGAAAAAGAAAAGCTTTTGGAGAAGAAAGGAGTTACTTTTTTTCACCACAAGTTCTGTATACAGTCCCACCAGAGATAATAAAACAGTAACTTACACAGCTGGCTTTCAAATAACATGAAGTACAATAAAATGTTATGCAACTGTGCATGTGGTTGCTGGTCTGTAAAGGGCAGACATATGTTGGCTTGATATCACATCTAGCCCTGATAACTTTGCATGGCCTATTAAATTCATCACTAAGTACCAAATGCCAGTGGTGCAAAAGCATAAGCAGAATGACTTTGTTTTGTGTTAGGCTGCTAGTGTGGTTATTGCCTGTTCCCTGCTTCCCAAGAAGTTTAGCTGTTAAGTGTCCAACAGATGAAGCTGATAAAGCATGGCAGCAGCTGTCTAACCTGGGGATCTGAATGGGCTCAATACTGCAGGTACGCTCTGCCTGGCTAGTCAGAGGAGTACTCCTTATGAACGTGCTTCTCTACTATGTTGGTCTTTTCAAATGGCTGAGAATAGTCCCTGTTTTTTGCTTGCAGGCAGAACTGTATATACCTAGATATGCGTTATGCCTCGATGTTTGGCCACAATGCTGCAGAAGGACCCAGACTTGAGCTTTCAAGGCTTACAGTGGATTGAGTTACCTAGTAGGTCTCTTTAAATGGGTGATGCAAATCAGAGCAGGGAAAAAAAAACCCCAAAGACAGCAAGCTTTGTCTAAAGGTGTTGCAAATACTGCGCTTTATCTTGAATTCTAATGGTGGGCTGGTCAGTATGACGCTTGCCGTTATTTCACTGTTTGTTCCAGATAAAGAACTGAAACCTTCATTATTTACAAGCTTTAAACGAGTCTTCTCACTGTAACACCTGGAGGCCTTAAAAATTAATACTGGCTTTACAGTCACACCACCTAAGTGAAGGAAGGTAGAAAAACCCATCTCTTCTACAGACAGGAAATTTAGGCATAGATTGTTCCATTGGCATACCTCACGCTGGCTAGCAGTTGCTTCAGAGCATTCACTGGGAGGTGGACAGGTACCAGAATAGGGCATGCACGGCTCCCCAGGAACTAAATCTATACTTCCTCTTCCTTATAGAGACATATCCATCAGATGCATTACAGTTCTTCTCAAAGAAGAACAAGTGTAAATGATTGATGTGCTTTTGGCTGTGTACTCTACTCACAGCTATGCCCTATGCAAACTTCTTGTGTAACAGCACACAGGTGACGGCTGCAAAGACTTGCCTATACTAGCTCCAGTGGGTTTTAAGCCTGGCATAATTGGTTTGAAGTAATGGGAGATCTCTCCCTGGAATTTACCAAAGCCAGGGTTATATCCTTGTGACATGCCTTTTTCTGTGTGTTCAAACAGTGCCTTAATTTGATTTAACTGGACACAATTCAACAAAGTAGAAAGGAAGTTGAAGTTTTCCTCTTGATGTAAGAGGCACTAGGAACAGAGCTAAGCCCCAGGGAAAATCCTTGGAACCTGTTTGAAGACAGCACCTACAATGATGTTCGTGTTCGTTCAAATTAACAACAAACTACAGAGAGGGAACATATTTGCATGATAGAATATGCTAGGAACTTCTCTTGTTTTACAGTCTGTATGAGTTTCAGTGGGTGCAACGGAAGGTAGTACACATTAGCCACCACATCAAGTAAATGTAAATAATCCTATGGAAGCTGACTAACAAGCCAAGAAAAACAGAGCACAACTACAGTGCCACACGTTACTTCCTTGAATGTAGAAAAAAACGAAGATAACAGCCACAAGAAGCTGTTTTTTTCTTGATGATGTCTGCTCAAAAGAGGTAAAATACTTTAAACTAGTGACAAAGCCAGATACTCCACCTACTTAGTATATATTCAACTGTGTAACAACACTAAGACAGAGAAAAATCACACATTATAACACTCCAAAATTTTGAAGTTGCGTTGAAGTTCAAGGCCAGGTTGGATGGGGCTCTGAGCAATCTGATCTAGTTAGCAGTGTCCCTGCTCACTGCAGGGGGGTTGGACTAGATGACCACTAGTGGTCCCTTCCAACCCTAAACATTCTATGATTCTATGATTCTATGATTCTAAGTTACCCTATGTGTCCTTTCTAAGTATCCTGTGAGCAAGCCCTTCATCTGAAATCCCCTATCATTTGTTGACAGTGCCCAGAGCAAACTGGATCCTGCCCAGGGAATTTGAGAGCAAAATAGCACTCAGCACATTAAAAGTGGCCTTGAAAAAGTATGGTCACAGATGAGGTATTTGTAGACGTGTCAGCATTAAGCACACATTAAGCACGAAAAGCAGAAGTCCTATGCCAAAATTATAGCATGGTAAAGGCCATCACAAATCAAGACTGATACAGGCTCTATGAGAAAAATGATAACTTTGAAATACTAAGAAATGGCACTAGTAATGAAGATAATAAACAGGCCTATGACAAGTAATGTAGGCTTGTCCTCTTACAGTTAAACAGCCCTGCTCAGCTCAGTAAATCTAAATTGACAAATGACTTATTTATAACACCCCCACGAACCAAGGGTTTTGCCCAGCTTCAACCCACATGAATATCAGTGCTCTTGACTAGAATGTCTCTGTCATTTCTGAATTTATGAAGCTAACCTTAAGCATCTTAAAACAGTTTAGAAGTGGATCTGATTTGTCTACTGTTGAAATCCAGTTCCCCTGGAAATGACAGAGCAGAACATTAATTTTATATGTATGTTGCAATAAATATTTTGCCTAACTGACATGATGAAAACATTGCTGGCTACAGCAAAACCACTTAGAAGATGATCCAAGAGGAAACAATTGTAAATGCAGCATTTCCAGCTCAATGGAGAACCAGAAAGGAATGCTGATGTTACTGAACTTCTATCTCCAGGGGTCAAGGAGAGAACCAACCTGTAAATGCCAAAAATAATCTCTGAAAGGGTGTTGAAAGGCAAAGGATAATATTAAAAAAATGAAGCTATTCTAATGGTACAGACACTTGTCCATATGAAAAAAAAGCGTAGACTACAGAATTTGTCTTTGTATTCTATAAAGCACTGTGTAAATACTGAGGATGAAGCCTGGGGCTGTGGACTGGGCCACAGCACAGGACCAGATTCAGAAAAAAGCACAGCTGTGTTAGAAGGGTATAGAAGGAAGAAAAACTGAACCGAACCAAATACAGTCAAACCACCCAACGGACTTGCTTTATGGTTACAGAAGCAAAACACTTCCCAGCATGGGAAACTTTGTTTCATTTGTCTCACAAACTGCACTTCTGTTTCCAAAGTCAGTTAATCCAGTTTAAGGCAGTCTGCAATTTAGTTCCCACACACATATAAATAGGTTACAGCATATCTAACAGCCATACTTGCTTAAAAACTAAAATGATATCCTCGTGATGGACAAATGCCTCAAATACACGAGCATGTGAATAAAATATGATTTTTTTTTTCTGTGTGCATGCATGTATATATGCAGCTGTACAGCTGTGGCAAAAATTGTTGCTGTGTAGAGACTGTATGCTATAATACCCTATGCTACAACTGCTAATTCACATTGTGTAAGGAATAAACTTGGCTCACATTACACTTTTGTACTAGTACATAACTATTCATTTTTTATAGCTTTCACCCCCTATACTTCAGGCGATACTTTCTGGCAATGAGGAAGGGTTTTTGTTTGCAAGTAGGCACTGCCACAGCATAGGGCAGGATTTGGAAGGACTTAACAGTTTTGACTCTTAACATTAGCACTGACTGTGACCTTGGTAATTTGATGATCTTAATAAATCTTGGTGTTCTCTTTCTCAAAAATTATTATGGTACTTCTGTAAAAAGTACAGATCCTATTAAAAAAATTACCTATGCTTTGATTCGTCCAGGATAAAAAACTTCACCTCTCTACCTGTTTTATCAAATTTTAAAATCAGGGAAGTAAAACCTACATCTTGCATCTGGTAAGAAACTTACTTAACAACTAGCCTGCTAAATATGTTGAGGATGCTGCAAGTATGAAGATTTGCTATGAAGTTTTATTTCCCACATTGTTTTAAGACTTTCCTTTATTTTACTGGAGGGTGAGAAACTCCATGCATCAACAGAAATTATACTATTATTGCTGATTTTAAGTGGACTTTATGTGTTTTTTAATGAATTGTGTGATGCTATGCAGTTGTATAAAATCTTGTGAATTAATAATTTTGTTGTAAGATTAAAATATACAATATTGTATGGTATATGTATATATTATATTTAAAATGTAGTAATTTGAAGTTCACATTCCAGAAAATGAGAAAGCTCTCCTTTTTTTCAGTGCTTCATGTAGTTTTGCCAGTGTTTTATTTATCATGTAACAAAGGAAAAAATTACACCGTTCAGAAAATTTAGCATCAAATACTACAGAAGTGAAAAATACTAGACAGAACTTTTTCAAAAGTTCTAAGAGTTCTAACAGTGCATTGAATTTTATTTGCAGTCAGTTGCATTGAAAAGAAGTAAAAAGAAGACCTTGTGAATTCATAGAATCACTTTGGTTGGAAAAGACCTTTAAGATCATCAAGTCCAACCTTTAACCTAACCCTGCCATCCCATCACTAAACCATGTCCCTAAGCACCTCATCTATTCTTCTTTCAAATACCTCCAGGGATGAGCACTCTACCACCTCCCTGGGCAGCCCATTCCAGAGCCTGACAACCCCTTCTGTGAAGAAGTTTCTCCTAATGTCTAGAGAAGTTTTTCCTAATGTCCAAACCAAAAAGAAGTTGTTATTTTTAAAAAAGCCAGCAGTATTATAAAAACACCACCCTTAAGAAAAAGATATTTGAATCTCTGAGATACTCCCTTAACTTGCGCTTGACATTAGTAACTTCCCTAGGAGTTTTGGCATACCCCTTTCCCTTCCCATGGCCAGTGCCTACTGGCACAATGATCCTTGTTTAAAGAATTAACCTTAAAATATATGGTAAGGAAAAAAAAAAAAGTCTAGCAAAACCAGGGTGTATTCTGATTATGAGAAAAAGTACTAGCTTGGCTCTCTGATGTGGATGGGGAAAGTAAGTACAGTACTTAAAAGGAAGGTGTTGAGAGCGTAGGAAGCAGGTACTGTCCTCTTTCCTGGCTCAGCGGTAGGCATGCTGATGGAGTATTGATAAACCTTACCATGGATCCTAATGAGGTAATCATTAGAGGAAATTAGTGGGGGG
>NW_009258671.1:3089980-3094373 GCF_000687185.1 Egretta garzetta | reverse complement strand
TAGTGTGATAAGTAATAGAGAGAAATTGGGGGGGGGGGGGAAACACGGGACAGGACAGGACACAAAACAAAACAAAAACCCAACAAAATCCCCAACAAACAAACTCCAAAGGGTCCAAATAAATATGCATTCTTGTGAAGAGACTTGCACCAACATTACTGTTCAACCTCTTCTGTTAAGCACTTAGAGTTCCTCAAGATAATAGAGAAGAACAAAATATTACCGCTATACTGACACGTTAAAGAAATTACCTTCTGCAAAGAAGTCTGCCTATACTGGTGACTTTTAAGACCAACTTGGCACAGAGTTCTTTGCACTGTTAAAAGTGTAGCAAGCAGAGCTCTGGACAAACACATACTGATCCACGCTACTGTGTCAAAGACTAAGACTGGATTAAAAAAAAAAAAAAAAATCTTAGACCATAACTTTTTTTCCAGGACCGTAGGAAAATCCAGGCTGGAAGGGGCCTCAGGAGGCCTCTAGTCCAACCTCCTACTCAAGGCAGGGTCAGCTCTGAGCTCAGAACAGGTTTCTCAAGGCTTTATCCAGTCGGGTCTTGAGAGCTCCCAAGGATGGAGACTGCACAGCCTCTCCTGGCAACCCATTCCACTGCCTGACTGTCCTTGTGGGGAGAGTTTTTTCCTTATATCCAGTCTGAACCTTTTTTGTTTCAGTTTATGCCATTGTCTCTTGTTCTCCCACCATACATCATTGCTGAGCCTTGATTTTCCTCTAGATTTTGGAAGGCTGCTATTACATCACCCCAAAGCCTCCTCTTCTACAGACTGAACAAACCCAGTTCCCTCAGCCTCTCAGTGTCAAAGTTTAAAAAAAAAAAAAAAGTCATTCTCAGTAGGGGTAATGCAAATTCAAACATTTATTACAAAAGCGATGACCCCTAAGACAACAATCTAAAGAAAACTAAACAAGTAGACATGACTTGTGTGGCACTGATCTCTCTGAATGCTAGTGGAAATGAATACAATGAGAACCTTGTGGAATTAAACCCTATTCGTATACCAGGAAAAACAATATATTTTCTGTGCTTACTCAGAGTGTTTTTATCAAATATTGTGTGAAATGCTCTAACAGTCAAACTGAATTAGCAATAGCTGTGTACCTACTGAGAAGTCATATGCTGCACTTCATTAATGCATCAGGTATACTCTAAAATAAAACTTGGAATAAACTGCAGAGCTCAAGGGAAGAAAGTAAATGAGTAACTCTGTTGGAAGGGCATTCTGGCATTAGTTTGTAAAAACAGTAATAAACTATGGGCCAAGATGCACAAAAGACAGATGGGTAAAACTTCTTGATCATTTTAAAGATAGTTTCAATCATTTAGTTCATGTTAACTCTTTTGGATCATTTGATATACACACCGAAGGGCAACACTAGGCCTTTTCCATAAGCATAACATTGGATTTTCATCTGCAATAGCATATGGTAGTATTTGCTGACTTGCCCTTCTACAACAGGTGCTCTATTTTATGAGGTAATATTACTTGTCCCTTTAATGTATAAAGTCATAAAGTAATGAAGTTGTTTCCAAGGTAAATGGGACCACCCATTCACTCCGTCCTATGTAAGAATTGGAGGTATCAAGATGCAAGCATGTAAGTGACTATGAATAACAAATTAGGGTCATGTACTACTTTGATTTATGCCCAAGTATCACCGAAATTCAGACATTCGAGATGAAGGTTGTGCATTTAATCTCTACACTACAGCCATGTAGCAGTTGGATAACCGCAACTGATTATCAAAAGCCACAATCAGTATTGAGTAGCTTGAACTCATAGAAGTCTCTGATGACCTTATCTAGTGCTGTGGAGTACATATGTCACTGTAGTGACATGAAGATGTCAGTCCTCATGTGCGTGGCCTACGAAGAGTAATTGTGTAAACTGTCCAAGCAGAATTTACCCCTTAGCTCCTTCATTCTAACACTGAAGGTTCCTGCCTTCACACCTACTAATAATCTGCAGTTCACCATACATTCAGCTATGATTATTCATTTAAGAAAATGGTATAACATGTATAACATAAGGAAGTAGTGAAAATAATGTATGTTCTTTAGAATGCCCACACCAAACAGATTGCTTTAAAATGGCTGATCAAATTCAGAGTAACAGAATGCTTACACAACTAATGAGCTGATTTACCTCCCTCCCTAACATTGCCCTCCGAGGGATAAATTCATCACTAGTGAATTCCATTTGAATTATTTTCATCTATCAAATTAAACCAAGGATATAGCCTATGGACTGGTTTAGCAAGGTATCAACTGTGTTAAAGGTACCTAATGATTTTGCAATCTTCTTTTTCACCTATGACTTTGCAGCAGACTTCAATATGCAGTATCCATGGGGAAAAATCAGAACATCCGCTGGATCACACAATGCTAGGAGTGCTAGGCCTGTCAGTTACAATCAGTGCAATAGGCAGACAAGACAGGACTGCAGAAACCAGAGGCGTAATTCATTTCTTATACATAACATTCCTTTAAACAGGCCAGAAAGAGAGGGTTGAGGTTGGGCTCGAAATGGTTCAAGGAGAAAGGGAGGGTTGTGACTAAAAGCAGGAAATGATGAAAAGGGAGATGAAGGGATAAGGAGCTGTAATAATGCTGTTGCTTACTGATACTTTTATAAACGTATTGGCTTCTGCATAAGTAAGTATCGTGATAATCAAATGGCAATTTTCTCCATCTTTGATACATGCTCTGCAAATACACAGTGACAGCCATAACCCTGAAGTGCTTACAGTCTGAACAGATGAGGCAAGTAAAGGGCTCAGACAGAACTGACTTGCCCAAGGCTACACCACTTGCAAGTGACAAGAGAGTACTTTTACTGCTGCAGCTATTGCTTCATGCTGTCCTTTCTACAGTAAAAATACAAAGCAAAGCTATGTTTTGTGCAGGTGAGAAGAACCCCACAAGACATCAGCGCAGCTTTGAGCAAACAGGCAGGTAGGTGGTAGGTCTATGGCTTGCCTGCTACTTTTTTTTTTTGCATGGGCATGTCAGAGCGTTACTGCCAGGTGCTGGATAACACCCTGGAGACTGGGGTCATGCCCTCTTTCCTAGACACGCAACAGGTACATCAAAAGCGATATAAAGCATGACAGCCTGTCTCACTCCTTGACACACTTGCATTCTGTCCCCAAGCCTTCTGGCTGGGGGCAGCTGCTCGGGTATTTTCCCTGAGCAGTTTCAGACCAGTTTTCTGCCACGGCTGGTCTGCCACTCTCAGGTTGCAGAAAGTGCTAATGGGACTCATCAGAGCCTCTGGAGCACTCACTCGTTCTAGCCCTGCCATCATCAATAGCACCTGCACCTCTGCTAGACCCACCCAGGAGTGAGAAATGCTGATGAGATGAGAGTAACGCCTGTCATCAGAGGTACAGAGGAGCTGGGGAGATGCCTGCCAGTCACATACTTGTTGTGCCCATATTCCATCTGTTATAGTTACCCAAGGAGAGCAAATAACTCAGTCCTGGTTTTCCTCAGCTGTTAACTTTGGCATTAGGCTGTGGCTGTGAAGTTCACAGTCAGCCCAGCACAGACCTGCTTCAAAACCCAAGAATTATTCTTAGTGCAGCTGTTCCACAGGGTATAAAGTTGCTGTGATGTTCCCTCAATCTAACTGAAAAGCACCTGTCCTATCTCCATGCCCTTTGTCTTGACAAGGAAGACTTCTTTTTAATCCCCAGATCAGCCTCACTAAGCAGAAGAACATAAACATGACTTTTATGAAAGGATAGTTCCCACAGCTGCTCATCATTAGCGTTCACTACCGACAACTCCTCTTCCGTTATTTAAAGTTATTTCTGCAATTACTCAAAACATCTAAACACATGTTTCTGGGTTTTACCCGTAGTCTATTTTAGTACAATGGCAGACATAAGACCTATAATAAACATATAGGTCATATTATAAGACCTATAATAAACTCAAAGGCATGATGCCTTTCAGGAGATGATACCCTCTGCAGTTTTTTTTTCTCTTTTTCATCGCTAAGAGTCCCATGTTACAAATAAACAGTAAGAAATCCCCGCCAGAGGAAATGATACACCTTCCCTTCCCCCCCCCTTCTCTCTCTCGACTCATCATTTCTTTTCCACGCATGCTGCCTGCAATGAAAGAACACGGAAAGAGGCAGAATCACGCGCATCCTGCTTCTGAATCTCAAACAATAAACCTCTCGGGGACAGAAATCTCCCTCGCTAAAGGATAAATAACAACTAAGAGCATTAAAATCTGTAAATACAAATCAGTAAACTACAGCTTTCCTCGTCCGCCAGGGAAAACCCCCCCTGCCACTCCGCATCCCCTGAAGGATGGACGAGGGGATTTCGGCAGGAAACCCGCTCCACTTACCTTGATCAT
>NW_009258671.1:3084616-3089685 GCF_000687185.1 Egretta garzetta | reverse complement strand
TGGTTGGTGGCTCGTCCCTAAAATGGCCCCACATCGTGCGCTGCACCTACCAAGCAGAGACAATAAATGCTTTTACTGTAATTTACACTGAGGACAACATGTTCTTCTTACCCCTCTCCCTCAACAAGCATCAAGAAGCTCATCATTTTCAGACTCTGAGTCATTTCCACCATGTTGCGACTAAGTCATCTGGCACACCAAACACCTCACGCTGCGTCCCTCCCATCGCCAGCAAAGCCCTTCAGCTCTCTCGCTGCGACGAGGCAGGATTTCCCCAGGCCTTCCGCCTTCCACCGCTACGTGCACAACTTCTGCCAAGTCCTCCAGCACAGGAGGGGCCCACACAACCCATTTTATTTGGAGCCAGCTGGGATTGCCAGCGATGGGGCTCTGGGCCCTCCCCCTGCTAGCCAGGGCCTCGTCCATGCTGAAGGCCACGTGGCTACTACGCCTTCACAGCCCTTCAGACCTCCGCTGGCCCCCTCGCAGCCCGCCGGCCTGTGCTACCGTGTCGCTGACTTCTGCGCGTAGTGGGTACCTGGCAGGCAGGTGACCAGCACCTGCAGACAAGAGAATAAACATCAGGGGCCCGGCTACTCTGTTCCTTCTACCAGCGAAAACTGTACAGTAGTAGCATAACACACCCAAGAATCTTTAAGAGAAAACCCCAGTGTAACCACAGCGTAACATCTGCAGTGTGCTTACTTTCATCTTTACTGATTTTACGGTTAAGTCTTTTCTCCCCTTAGTACTGTTTTTGTAAACGTTTTCCCCCTTTGATCTGCTTGAGAGTAGTTGTAGAAAAGCTGTTTCATCTCACTGCTATTGTCAAGTGTCAGGTTCTGCTTTGCGTGATGTACGTGAATTATTCTCGCTTGTGTAGTGCCAGAGATCGGTTAGGTGAACAGAAGTAGGTCTCTGTTCCTGCCACTCTTCAGCCAGGTAAGAAAGTGCTGTTTAATGGAATTACACACATTTGGATTCCAAAGAAACACGGGTAAACGACGCTACCCAAAATGCAAGTTCATGTGAACAGCGATGTTTTAGTGGGTATTTAGGAGAGAAGAAAGGTGGAGCAAAAAGCAGGAGGCAGAGAAGGCAGCAAAGAAGCATCAGGCAGATACAATTCATCATCAGTGAACTACTAGTCAGCGCTCCCGAGAGCAATTCGAGAGCAATTCAATCCATTCATGACAAATTATCTCCAGATTACAGCCACAAGGTGGGAACAACCCTGCTGGGTCAGGGCAAAGGTCCATTTAATTCAATAGCCTGTCTCTGACAGTCAGCAACAGCAATGCCTACGGAAGAGTTACCAGAATGGAATAAGCACATAGGGGCATTTCCCTGATACGCCCTTTTTGCCTCAAGGGGTTTGCACCACAGCAATTTCCTGGAATATGGATTCTTTCGGCTTAGCAGTTCTTCGTGGACTTTTGTTCTATTAAATTTAATCGTTCCTTGAACCCATATAAAATTTGGCACCTGTGCGATCCTGTGCTGATGAGTTCCACAATTTAGCTCTGTTCTGTGGAAAAATACATAATTTTGTTTTATTTTGAATTTGCCATTTGAAAATTTCACATCATGCTCCCTTCTTCTGACTGTAAACACAAAGATCAAAATATTCATGCCCTCCATGTCATTTGCGATTTTACAGACTACTGTTGAATCCTCTGTCAGCCATCTCCTTTTTCTAGATGAAAAGTCCTAATCTTTTTAGTCTTAATATAAAACCAGTTCCATACCCTTGATCATCCTTGATTTAGGATGGGGACATGAATGACACAAAACTCTCAAAATGCATGCTGCCATATCTACCTTTAATTTGCTTTTTTCCCCTCTGTTTCTTTTCCTAATAATGCCCAGTGTTCTGTTTCCCAGTTTGACTGTTCTTGAGCACTAAACAGAACTGATATTTTTACAACCCATCTAATTCCAAGATTTCTCTCCTGAAAGGTCATTCATAACCCATCACTGTTTATACCAATTTAGCATTTTTTTTTTGCCATGTGCATAATTTTAAACTTGCAGACATTATTATATGTTATTCTGACAACTGTGTACTCAATTTCACAAGGTCCTTCTGCAAGTTGCAGCTAGCTCTCGTGTGGCTGAATTGTTTAACACCATTACCCCGGAGATTTTAGTCTCATCAACCAACTTCACCCTTATCTCTTATTTGTCTCCATTTCCCCCAACATTTTCTCAATTGCACAGACACTCTCTCTCTTCTGTTTCTTGTCTTTTAACCAATTGATGAGAGCAACCATAAAAGCACCTTTCTTATGGGAGCTTATTTTCTATGAGCCTTTGGTGAAGGACCTTGTCAAGTCCTTTGAAAATCCAAGTAGGTTGTATCAACTGGACCTCAATGGTCTGCATGTTCATTGCATCCTTCAAAGAAGTTTCTAAATAGCCGGGTCAGGATTTCCTTTCAGAAAAGTCATGCTGAGTCTCCCCCTCAACGTGAAATGGATAACATGGATCTTTCTGCATTCTTTATTACAGGTTCTACAGTTTCTCCACACTCACTTCAGTATCCTGAATCTCTCTAGAACGAAAGCTGTTTGAAAGCAATTTTACCATTTCCAGACCAGAACAGTATTGTGCTGTGAGCCCTTTTTCTGCATCATGCTCCACCATACAGATGCATTTCAAGTTATCCTCAAACTACTGCCAACCATTGAGGTACAGAGCAGAATCCGTGGCCTGGGCATAACTAAGAAGTAGGGAAGGAAAGGGAAAGGAGAAATGTTATCTGAACTACAAAGCATTTGTGCAAAGCCAAAACACCAAGTTAGCTGATACATATTAAAAAGAGACCTTTTTACTGATAGTCAAGCTGGCCCTGAACTTGCAAATAAAATTCAGAAAAAGGAGACCGAAACTCAGGGAAGCTACAGCACTTACCTCAAAACTTGCATTTTGCCGCAACACCCCAAAACCAGAAATTGCCATTAGTAAATGTGCCATACAGACCCATTTTTGCAGTGTTGGCTTGCACTGCCTCAGTTTAGTTACGCTTCCTTATGTAACACTGCATAAGTTAGAATGCAAGGGACATAATTGACTTTACCTCTACTGATTCAATCACTTGCACTGATCCATCAACAATAACATAAATTTTCTACATGCTGAGTATTTCATTCCCATAAAACAGGCCATTGTTCATTTCTGCGCTAGATTTTCCACTAATGCAAAGCATTCTGTGAACGCTTGACAGCACTGTTAAACTTTAGAAGTTTTAATGAGTAAGTTTTTCACGGGTATGAGAGAATTAGGTAATTTATATGCTTTGAGTCCAAAGTGTTTCCACAAGTTCTAGAGATTCACAAGATGAACAGGAGCTGTGATACCTGGGGCCCCAGGGGCAGATTATGTTTGTAGAGCAGCCACAAAAACCTGGGATTAGTATGTTCCATTACCTTTGCTGGTCTGCACAGAAGCCGTGCAGAAGAGCACAGCATTCATGCTTGCTGTGGGCTCCTGAGTGTAATTTTTGCAGAAAACTTTTCAGATTTTTCAATTGTGCACATTATCCAAACCAGAACTGAATAAACTCACGTTTTAGCCACAGAAATATGAGGAACTACCATTAGTAGTTTTGGCAAAATGAATTATTGGCAAAATAAAAAGGCTCTATGATACAAAGCCAAACAGGGAATTTTGAAGGAGGCAGCTTGCGTAAATCCATAATTCTACAAGGAATGAAGGGCAGAAGCCCATAGCTTGATACACTTTCAAAAGTTTCCTCTTATAACTCCAATCTGCAGAAAGAGGGTAGGGTAAAGGCAGGTAGAAACCAGGTTTTCCATTTAAGAGAAAGCTGGGGTTTGGAGATTTATTTTTTTTTTTTCCTTCTGAAATGGAATGAAAACTTCATGTAGGAAAATGTGGGGAAAGCAATTTTGATTCAATCGAAAGGTATCATTTTGACAAACTTTGTGTTTCAATTTGATTTTGATCTTTTCAAATGTTCCCAGCTTTTTGTAATATACACCCTTTTGAAATGTGTTCCAACTTTGTACTAAAACTCAATCATGCTTAGTTTCTGCAACTGCACAAAAGTACATCGGCACAAATATTTAAAATAAGGAAACATCAACTTTCATCTAAAATATTCTTCAGTGAAAACCTGTGACTGATTTCAGTCCCAAAACTAAAACTCTTCAGAACAATTTAGAAGGTAATGGCAGGACATGATCTCCATATAGTTGCCTTGCAGAACTGGGAATACAGTTGTGGAAAGTTTTTAAAGTGAGGGAAAGAAAAACCTTTGGATGAGAATCAGGTTGGCGTCGTAGAAATTCCCTAATAGGAAAAAAACCCAGTATTATGTATATGTGTTATATGTGTTCATATATGCACAAAATATTAGCTTAAGATCATTTTTTACATTATTTTTATTTCAGAGAAGGACAGGTCATTTAGAGTGTTGTCATTTTGGGCTACAACAGAATGACAGGAGAAGCTGAAAAAATAAGCCTTAAACATAGAAAGCGATGGTTGCAATTACTAGTCATTTTGGAAAAGGAGAAGAAACAGGATTCTTTGCAGAAACTGAAAGATAAAGGCACAGTGGCCTCTCTCATAGTCAAAGGCACATGTTACCTTGCAGAAGGGCTTGAGTGAGATGCAAGGTTTCAGTGAATGTTATTTTTTTTGTGGCAGCACCTTCTCCTGGTGCTTATTTCCTCATTTCCACCCTCATGCCATTTTTCCACCTCTTTGGATATGCCAGCTCCGCTGTGTACAGGCTCTGCTGTAAAATGGATTAGTAGAGTGATCTGGGTTTAAAAAACCCAAACAAAAAGCATGGGAGTAGGAAATAGTTGTTGTAGATGCTAAAGGGTGGGAAGCTGGCACCCTCACAAAGAAGTAGACTGCATAATAACGCTCTTGGAAAGAAACATTAAAAAACAAGAGAGAAGATAAAGGGGAAAGCAGCCTCAGAACACCTGACAACCAGGAACACTAAAAACATGGCTGAAAGGAAAAGGCCTGCATGTGTGAGGGTAATTGGAACCAAATAAACACGTCTCCTGCCCTTTCATTCCCACTCGCTC
>NW_009258671.1:3082901-3084588 GCF_000687185.1 Egretta garzetta | reverse complement strand
AATCAGCACTTTGTGAATGTGTTACTCATTTCTGCCCTGAAAGGCAAGAAAAACATTACGCTCTGGGAATTAACCAAGAACAGTTTGTTTCAAACACTTTTTCCAGACTTAGGTTTTCCAGCTCTGCTCCTCTCCTCACCGCTTCCTCAGCGGCAGCTGGGCAGGGTGGGGGGTGGCGCGAGGCCCCTCCCCGCAGGCCTCTTCCAGAAGGTTCTGGGCGGCCACACCTGCCTTACCTCAGCGCTGCCCTCCCCACAGCCCTGCCAGAACCGGGCTAGGCTAGCTTCCTTTGCATCGCGGAAGGCAAAACGTCAATCAGGCTTCTCAAGCAAAGCCCTCGCAAGGCATTTAAAATCAGTTTAGGTGCACCAGAGGTGGGAATAGGGGCCTAGGAAGATGCTGCAGGTGGCAGCAGCGCCTCAGAGGCTGGGCCAGCAGCAGAGCCCTCCTTGGCTGGCTCCACTGGAGGCTTCAGCACCCAGGCTGGCAGGGTTAGGTTATGGGATGGCAGGGTTACGTTAATGGCTTGACTTGATGATCTTAAAGGTCTTTTCCAACCTAGACGATTCTATGATTCTAATCCTAGGTTCTCATCAAAATCAACCCACTCCTTCACCTTCCTGGGGAAGCGCCATGATTCCTCACAAGCCCATTCTCCCCACCCAAGACTTCATGACTGCAAAGTTGCTTCTTCCTCCCCTGCTCAGGCCTGCTTAAAAACTGGCAGAAAAGAGAGGGGATACCCTTGATATTTTGTGCAGTTGTGTTTTGTTTCGGGGGGGAGCTAAGCAAGTTGAGGATAGTTCTCCACATAAGTTCACTGAATCATAGAACCATTTAGATTAGAGAAGACCTTTAAGATCATCAAGTCCAACCATTAGCCTAGCACTGCCAAGTCCACCACTAACCCACGACCCTAAGCACCACGTCTACACGCCTTTTAAATACCTCCAGGGATGGGGAGTCAGCCATTTGCCTGGACAGCCCATTCCAATGCTTGACAAACCTTTCAGTGAAGAAATTTTTCCTAATACCCAATCCAAACCTCCCCTCACACAACTTGAAGCTATTTCCTCTCATCCTATCGCTTGTAACTTGGGAGAAGAGACTGACGCCCACCTGACTACAGCCTCCTTTCAGGCAGCTGTAGAGGGCGATAAGGTCTCCCCTCAGCCTCCTCTTCTCCAGGGTGAACAACCCCAGTCCCCTCAGCCGCTCCTCCCAGGACTTGTGCTCCAGACCCCGCACCAGCTTCGTTGCGCTTCTCTGGGCACACGAAGTTGGACAGTTAATGATTAAAGCCACTCAGCCAGGCCACCTGGAAGACTCGCTGCTGAACTGCTTGGTTTCAATATGAAAACTAAATCGGTATTTAAAGACTGACCTGATCTGATTTTTTTCTGGGTGGTGTAAAACATTCTGGGTCACAACCACCCCTTATTTCAAAGCAGTAGAACTAAACTGTGGACATCAATGCGAAACCTTGCTTTCTCTGACGCTACTGGAAGAGCTTTCTGGAGAAAAGCCCGCCTTCCCGACCTCCGAATTACCACCCGCCTGCTGCAACCCCTGCCCGCCCAGAGAGGGGCGGAGGCGCGGCGCTTCGGCACGCACGCCTCTCCTGGGAACAGCCCCACGTCTGCTCCGTGTTTCACAAAGCCACACCGCGGCTCCCGGGCCTAAACGG
>NW_009258671.1:3067432-3082516 GCF_000687185.1 Egretta garzetta | reverse complement strand
AGTTCGCGGTTATAAACACCCCAGCTCCTGGGTCTCCATGAGATCTATTGCCCGGTGCCAAACATCAGGTCCAATGCTCTTGCCCTCTCAGAGGATAAATTCCCGCATCTGGTGAGTCAGCTAGGAGCCCAGTGCTTTTATGAGCTTTCGGCATCACACACCATAAGATACTTCAAACGGATGTATTCTTATAGGAGATCCATTACATTCCTCAGCAAAGTGGCACTACTGCTTCAATGAGAAATGTTAGAAAGTATACAGGAACACACGTGCTTTTCAGCAAGTATACCTCCAGACAGGCACTACTTCAACAGGTAGACACATTAATGACTGGTAACACACACTCAAATGGATTTCTATAAATAGACCTTGACAGCAAATTATCAGTCGTAACACTTGGTTCAAGATAATGAATTCCACACCAAATCCACTGCACATCAGTCCTGTCATTTTTCTGTAAATTGTTACGTATTTGAGGAGGATGCTTTAGCATATAATTATTGTGCTGAAATTAGGATTGGCAAGGAATTACAGCAGATGCAGGATCTCTATGTTGAACTGAGCATGAGATCCAAGTCTTCTGAAAGATGCTTTAATATGCCAAGACCAATACTAGAGGGGTAAAGCTTAGAACAAGCGGGCCACAAAAGCCAAATTCTGCTGGGTAAGTTAGTCTGGCAATGGCACACTAGTGCTGTCATAGCTGGTAATGGGAACCCAAAGGGTAGAAGTTAACAGCCAAAGCCAGCCAGGACCTGGCAGCCAGAGAAGTAGCAACCAGAGTCCAAGGGCTGGCAGCAACATCTGAAGAGACAGCAGGGAGACAGACATGCTATGTTTGGTTTCGGGAGGTGGACTCTACTTTCCAGCCTGATAAATCAAGTGAACCAGAAAAGCAACAGATGAGTCTGTACCTTGAAATCTGTCAACAAAACAATTTTAAAGTAATCCAATAAAACCTTGCCTTTGACGTCTACTGCAGAGACAACATACTTTTCTTTACAAGGTTTTTGACGCAGATGCTAATTACAGTGGTACCATATTGCAAGCAATAACAAAATATTCCTGGTTAATAAATGGCACCTGTTCACAGAAAGTAACTGGCCATGAGCTACATACAGATTATACCTGTCACAGTTTTAACAAATACAGCTGTATGTAACTGGGACTTTTTTGTTTTAAATTAGGGAGTGATAACTCTTTGGAATCATCAGGGTAGAACCAGCTTCAGTAAGTTAAGCAGAGGCTGGAACTTCAGTCAAAGTAAACTTTTAAGGCATTAACTAGCACCAACACAACATCTTACCAAACAAAATCCCTGGTTTTGCTATTCCTACTCCCTCTGTGAAAATCCTCAGCCGTGGGCTGCAAGCTTGCAGCGCACCCCAGAATAGTGAACCGGCTTTGTCAGGCCACTCCCTAGGAAACCGAGAACTCATGCTCGTATCTGTGAACTAAACTGAAAGCACAGGGCCTAGAACCTGCTCTAAGTTCTAGACGTGTACCCTTTTTCTCCTGAAGTTCTGCAGTTATTTCCTTCACATAAAGGAAAGGAGGTAGTTTAACAAAGAAACTATTACCCATGTAACTAATTTCCACATTTTTTTGTGTTTGAAACTGGAACCTGAGTAACTAGGGGGATGTTTATGTAAAAGGTTTATTGTAAGAAAAAGAGGAAACCTTTCCATTTAAGATTAATCAGACACACTATTTACTATCAAAGTCACAACAGTATAAGATAGCCCAGCAGTAACAGCATGCACTCCCTGACCTTTGGAAAGGAAAACTTGTCAAAATGCTTTCTTAAAATGTGCACGTAAAGAGACACAGAGACAAATTATAGAAAAATGTACCCATTTATTCAAGGTATGACAAGGATATTTACAGTACTCATTTGCTCAGAGTAAGATCCATCCTTACAATTTTTAGAGCAGCAATTATAAGTTACATTTAAAAGGGGAAATGTTCCAAGCATGTTTCTGTTAAAGATATTTTTACAACGACAGAAACACTTTAAGGCTAAAAGTCATTTTGACCTTTGCTGCCACCCACATTTATCTTGGCAAAACTGTCTCAAAGACAACATTACCTTGAGGGATAAAGACTATGCTAAATTCAACATATAATTTTGTTCCCTCAGACGCTTTTCACAACAGTTCACATCTGACAAAAACTGACTTTTGATTTAAAACAACAAATTAAATAAAAGCAAGATGAACTGCATCCCGGCACTTCAGAGGGCTGAAAGACCATACACTGCAACACATTCATTGCCTCTGAAAGGTATCATTGGATTTCTTGTTGAAGGTACTTCAGCTTACCGAGCAATTTGCTTTCAGTCAGAGCTCCATAGTCACATGGTGCAATCCACCTTTTCCATCACATTACTTTTCAAAAGACAAGAAAAAAAAAAATCTTCAGGTAGCTGACTCCTAATGTCTGATGATGAACATGGTCTGCTTTAAACAGTATTTGACTCCCACAGTACAGACCAGTGCTCTACCAAAACAAACAAGATGAGTTTGCTAAACTGCTGTAGTGTTATTCTCCAGGCATTTTAACACACAACAGATCTACAGGAGCAGTTAAAATTGGTTCATCTCTTGAGGTAGAAGCCGCAAGTCGTATGTAGTCCTGTCTGTAAACTACAACATGCATGCCATCAGGCAAATATAGCCATTTTTTGTCATTTATAAATTAAAACCACTGACTTTGCAGATGCTATTCATTCTACATATAACAGCATTTTTTCATAGAATCACTTTGTGCCTGTTTGAGAAAAAGCAAATTAAACATTGGGAATAGTAGACTGTGGCTATTTACAGTTGTAATGAAAATAAAACACATCTTGTACAAATAAACTTTGTAGCAACTTCCAAAAGGGTTGGTATATGATGATTCTTCTTAGAAGTTATTTTGGAAAAATACCAATTTTAACTGCATAATAAAGAAAAAGGAAAAAACACCACTAAACAGTCATTAGACCTTTAAGACTACATAACTACTTGAAATACTACAATTGCATTTCGGTAATTTTTTTAGGATTACATTCAAGGGAAAAGAAAATTAAAAATCAGGAGAAACTCCCAAAGCCTCCACAAATAAAATTTACTTAATGATCATGTTTTGTTAGGTGAGGATACTATTAAGTGCACAAGGTTTAACATTCCAACAGAAGCAGAAGTGTGACCCTTGCATTAATAGGGGACATTTATTCCAGATTAGCCAAGAATCTCTACAACAGCAAAGTTGTTGCTGTGACTGATAGAAGTTTTAAGTTATTTGAAGATAACCCAAGCAACAAGTTACAAAACATATGGAGATTGGCACTTGATCTTTAGTTAGCCCCATTAGCAAAATTTTCTCCCCAAAGACTCACATACACAGAATTTTAAGTTTTCATTTTATTACTGTAAAAAATAAAAGTCAATTTGTAGTTCCAGAGTAAACAAAGAAACCTTAGCTTCAAACTATTTAAAAACAAAGGTTTAAGTTTGGTAAGATACATTTCACAGGGTTCATGTCAGCACCTTAACCAAATGCATTTTTCTGTGAACTAAGCATATTTCACAAAGTTTTCATGTTAGTGACAAGGGGGCTACATTCTCATCCAGATGCACATGTAACACGACTGAAGGAGAACAAACCAGAAGGAGTGCAAGTCAGTTTCCAGAGTTCCCTGTTGAACTCTACATGTTCAGAACCAACAGTTGAGACTGAAGTTATTAAAGATTGACCTTTTGCATGTTCCGAAACAGAAGGCAAATACAATCAACTTACATTTGGCTTTGAAACATTAAGATAACAATGTTTTATTTCAGCCATGTATTTACAAAAATGTTTACAACAGAACCGTGTAGGGTTTCCTTTTTTTTCCCATAATACACTTAAAGATGAACAGTCATCTTAACCTTCATGCAAAGACGCATCTCATTACACAAAAAGTTTTCTGGGTTTTTTTGCACTCTGAGGATAGCAAGCAGAGGGCTGTTTAAGTTTGGGTCACCCTTAAAAATGTATGCCAGTTTACTGCACCTTCAAAATAAGGAGGTAAAGTACAGGCTCCATTAATTCAACATGGGTTCATTGCCTCTAGCATGTTTTCCAAACCCAGCGAAAGTAGTCTTGAACAACTGTAACACGGGTTATTCCATGACTTCCACCTCTTCAGTTTACTTCCTGAACTCTGGAGTTACTTTCCTAGAAGCATACTTGCTGAGCTTCTTTTCTAATGTATATTGTTGACTATACATTTTAAATTAAACTGTTATGTAAAGAATGTAACAAGCTTTTCCTTTGTACACAACTTAATCTTTGTGCTGAGTATTCTTCAAAAGGATTTTATAAATAATACAATAAGTTTAGAATCAGTCTTCTGCCCTCTTGCCATTATACCATGTTGTTGCTTTCTCCAACTTTATCTACAAGCTGTAGAAAAGGAGACAAAAAGGTTTTAAGCTGCATGACATTTATGTACAGTGAAGTTACTCTCAAATATCACTTGCTACTTGCACAGTTAGTATGCGACTGAAAATGAGAGTCAAATAGTACTCACCAAGGTCTCATGATTTAAGTTTGTGAAAATTAAAAAAATCTTACATTGCAACTGTGTTTCTGCATGACATGTTTTTCTCATATAGACATTAACAGTGCAACATGAAGATGCAACAGAATGAAAAAGGAAATAGAAGAATGCAGATAACACTGCTAGCTTAATGATTAAAACAAAACAATACAGTATCAGCCACACATGCATTAGTAGACCAAGTAAGATATTTCAACTGACCATTACTGTGGATTCTCTTCTGAGCCTACGTAGGCTTTGAATAAAACATTAACAATTATCTTTTTAAAACAAGATTTAACCCCATTATGATCAAATTAAATGTGGCTAAGTAAGATCAATTGACAAATGAAACATTCAATTGATCATGAATTATGAGCCAGAACTTGGCCTAACTGTAAGATTGGAACAGATTATCTAGAATGCTATTTTTAAAAAAAACCCAGACTATATACATCTAAGTTATATCCCCATTAATTTTTTAGTAGTAGCTATTAAAACTGTTGCTTTCAAAACTAGGGTTAAAAACATTTGTGTTAAAGTACATACAGAAATTAGCACAGTAAAAGTAGTTGACTGAAATACCCTAGATTTCCATCTTTCTGGCACCTCTTAAATGTTTTCAAATCCCTGGCTATTTGGTTAAGAAAAACTGTGAAAAAATACAAATCTTAGTAAACAGGAAGATGTAGTCTGATGCAGTGGGCCTTAATAAATATATCTGATGAATGATTATGCATCACAAGAGTTTCTGGATTCGCCATAGAAGCTGCAACTTCACATTGAGCTAAACTGTTTGCTTTTACAGGCCGCTTTTCATAGATGTAGCCAAATACTACACAAAGAAGAACAGCACCCTCCTCCTCATACAGACAGGAGAAGGGGCGCAGAGCAGTGGCACGATTCACCTATCTAGTCACCTAGGGCCAACAGTGAAGCAGGAAGCAGAACCCCAGCATTCTGAGTCACAACCAGAGCTCTTCCCACTTCACAACATGTAAGCAGGGGCAGCTTCTGCAAAGGTGTCCTTTTGCTCCTTTTACATCTGCAAGTCTCTCACTGGGAACAAAGGGGATCTGTATGGTGCAAGGACCATACAGGACTACACTTGAAGTCACTGCCCTAAAGTTACATTTGCTTTATTTCCATATCTACTATGGCTACAACAATGGAATAAAAAAAAAAATAAAAAAAAAAAAAAAAACCACACCAAAAAGTACAAGCTTCAAATTTTACATGAAGTACCAAACACTTACCGAGCTTATACCAGGTAAATTCAAGAGATAGCCAAGAACTGGAACTCTTCTAATAAAGCCAACCACCACAGGAAAGAACCCCCTTTAGGTAAGAAATCAGAAGATTTTATTAGTTTTTATGATTAAGCTCTTCTCATATTGCTATAAAATGAAATAGGAGGCATTTTTTAAACCAAAATCATATAAATCTTGTTGGTTGTTAGCGGCACATTAATTTTACCAAATATATCAACATACATTCAGCAGTGAAAGAAGAAAACCAGGAAAGAAAGACCTTATTTTTAGATGAACTTAATTTTCTTCATAGCTGGCAACCCTCAGTCAGCTCTTCAAAAAGTAACTAAAGAATACACAACTTGGTCAACAGAACTGTTGCTCCCAACTAATTTCTTAAAGTAACCACACATATTTCGAGACAATTTCTTTTTACGTTATAGAAAATATATTCTTGCAATACCTGATGTAAGAAAAACTGAAGTGAATTCTGAGTAATCCCCTATATATGGTATGCTTAACATTACCTGAAGAAAATTAAGCATGGTAGAGTTGTGTATTCACTTATTTGACAACTTCATGTAAAGTCAGGGATTTGAATCATGAGCCAGGGGATGTTGCCTAGCATAACTGCTATGGTGTAGCCCTCTGCACTTCATCTCTGCAGCAGGAAAACACATTTTCTACAGCAATATCTCAGCTGTTTGCAGTCACCTGCAGCAATTCAGCTGGTGGTGGCAACGTACTGGATTATCTTGTGTTGAGCTATACATTCCCTGCATAGAATAAGGGTTAACAAGTAATGAAACCTCAGCTACAGTGAAGTCTCGCAAGACATCATCCTCTTTGCTACGCTGGTAAGAACTATCTGCAGGATGATAGCAAGTTTTTCCTGGAGTTGTTCTTTTTTTTGAAGACTGCATCACTTCAGTGGTCCAGTAAATTGTGATGCAGGGCACACAAACCACTTGTAATAGATTAAAACAATTGATGTAGCCAAGAATAAGGAATAGACAGTAGAGGCAGGATAATATTGTTAACTGTAACTTTGGATGCTTGTAATCTGAACAAGGCTCCAAAAGCAGCTTAGAATACAGCAACAGATCCTGTCCCATAACAGCCTTCTCCAGGGAATGCAATCTGAGCATGTGAAAGTATGGCAAAAGACTAAACCTCTGATGGGAAACTTACAACAGCATGTTACAGGAAAGAAATTCTAGATCTAAACCAGAGTAAAATAATAATAATAGCAGCACATGTCTCTCACTTCAGTCAGATGAATCTTAAAAAAAAAAAAAAAAAATCATCTTTACAATCCTGTCTTTTGTTTAAGTGTTCTTGGTCACCAGTACCCAACCATTACTTTGTGGACAACAGGGGCTCTGCAATTACTGCTAGAGCATATGAAAGGTGACTGTGTAAAAGTAGTCTAGAATACACAAGACAACAACCCGTGAGTAAAGATTCTAGAAAGATCTGAACACCTAATGGAACTGGTTTAGTGGTCTGAAAATCAAGAGACTGAAAAAAGTACAATACAGTGGTTTATATTTGTACTATCTTAGTCTGAGTTGACGTAAAGTTATGGAACTGCTAAATGGCTCTTGATAAATATAAATGTTTTCCATATAGAAGCCCCAGTAATCTACATGACTAGAACCATTAGGATACACTGAAATGCCCATCCTCACAACATGCCGCCCTAACAAATCCAAAGGTGCATAAACTGATCTGGTATTCCTTGGGCCTAAGAAAATTATGTACTTCAGAGACCAGTGATAACCAGGAAAGTTTTCTGTTATGAATCCAAACAGCAGGATCCTGAGGAATCCTATAAAATGATGCTTGAGGAAATGCTCCATTTTTAACTTCTTCAGAAAGGAGCAAGTCGCCAAAAAAGATAATGGTTGAAATTAAGACTGAGGCAAAACAAAAAGCTTTGTTTGAGGTAGTAACCAGCTAACATTGTAGCAAGGTATTTAGCATCTAAGAAGGATTAAGCATTAGAAAATATGGTCTAGAAATGTTTTAAATTGAAACAGATCATGTAAACATTCACACCTGGAATTATCTATCCCTTGTTGATGCTCTTCTGGCTAAGGGATATTCCTAGTGACCTAGGGAAAGCTACTGACCTCCTATATCTCTTCAACATTATTTTAGCCTGCTAGCCCCTGGCTAGCACCAATAGATAAACCATAACCACACCTGCTTAGACATGGTAATTTATAATTCTTTTGAAATCTTTTAACAGGAGGGGCGTTTGGTTGGAAACACACTCTACTTTGTACTGGCTGATTTAATCAGTGTGCTACATGGAAGAAGTGACAATGTGTTCAGTAAAATACAGTGATTTTCAAAACACTTGCAGTGATAGAGTTTAGAATAATACAGAGTAGAACAATAAGAAGCGTATATTAAAAGCCAAGTTAAGATTTTTTCTTCCCTAAAATATTTAAACATTTTATCCAAACTAAATACAAGATTAACAAACAATTCTATTGAGTGGGAAAAGAGCACCATGAGAACAGTGGTTTGGTTTTGATTAACAGGAACTGTATTATTTAGCCAGCAGCTGAACACTTGGAAAATATTTTAGACGTCTGTTATTAGATTAATAACCATTAGTGGAACAGCCTTCGCCTAAACAGAAGTCCAAGAACAACTAAAAGCCTCTCCTTTATTAGCATATTTTGTACTTTGTTCTATACTGAAGCATGGAACTTCAACAAACCTCAAAGAAAAAAATATAGATATATAGGTTGTAACAAGTCAAATTTTTTCACCACTACAATTGCATTTATGAAGAAGTTGAACGGCACATTGTGAAAGCTATAACATGTATCAAGATTGCTGTTCAAAAAATTAAGAAGTGTCACCTTTCCTTAACTCAGTCAAGATAATGTTAACCAAATCCACCAGTTCTGACTACCCTAGGGCGCAAGAGTAATGAAGTATGACAGAAAACATCTTTTGACCGGGCTACCATAGTAATGAAATGGTAAGATAACAAACCTAGGATGTTTGTAACCAAGTATTTTGCTCTATTTGATAAAGAAAAGAACAAACTCCCCACCAAAAAAAAAAATACTAAGCATCTAAGCTGCCTTTTTTTTTAATGAGGAAATAGTAAAAAAAACCAAAAATTTGTACTACTAAAAATGTGGGCTCCCAGATATTTTGAAGCTTTATAATTAGGTTAATTAGACATAAACAATATTAACCAAGTCAGTTTGGTATATACCTCAAATGTTAGCAGATTAGAGTCTTGGAAAAATACTTACCAGCTTTCTACCTCTTGCCAGTGTAAATCAAGAACTTTATATAAAATCTATCAAAAAGTAACATTTGAAGGACGCTGCTTTGTCAGCTGTAATGCAGCAACACTAAACAAATACATTTATTCCTAGATACACCAATACAGAAAAGTATTTTGAAACAAGTCTTACCTGAATAATAGGAAGAACCCATAAATTTCAAGGATCATTCCTATTAAAGGCCAACCAATGAGAACTATGAGCACACCACCCAGGAAAAAGCCCGTTGCTTTCATTTTGTGTTTTTGAAAGAAGAATCTAAATGTTCTTTCTAAACCAATAACAAAAGACAAGCCAGCCACAAATAAAACCTAGAAAAGACAAAAAAAACCAAAGAAGAAAACAGGATGTAAAGATATATATTCTACAGCATTAGACTGCATTTCTTGCACAACATCTTTTACTACCAAAAGATAGGTGGTGAGAAGAAATTTACTAGTGGTTTTCTTTTGTCAAGTCCATCTTAAAGCATTTGTAGCTAGCATTCAGAACTCTTCTTTCAGCTCCTTAAAAGGTAAAGAGTCTACCTTTGTGGTCTCTGAGGAACACAATCATGTCAAAAGACCTGGTGAAAAGAGTTATCTGTCCTGTAACATAAGTACAGTCATTATCCACAAGCAGTGCTGAAGCTTAGTACCACTGACAGCAAAGGTTCCCAAAAACCGAGATCAGATGTATTACAAAAGCACCTCTGTTCTGTACCATGGACATCTTCAATAGCTCATACTGAGCTACTGAACAGTACAAAGCCAAAAAAGGAAAACAGCTGAAGAGCATTATCAGTTCTCTTCGTTGTTTATTTTTTTTTACTGTGTATAGGCTTTCTACCGTTTATTAGTTCCAGTATAGACTGAATGCTATCATCAGTCCCAACTATTTAGAACTACTTTTAGTGTCCTTTAGCAACAGGATTTGTAACTGTTTCAGCTTGTAAGCATACATCTGGGCAACATTTTTGCTGAAAGGGGGATTTTACTTAAGATTATAGATGAAATTTAAGTTTTGTATGTTATTTAATAAACCACTTCCTTACCACCTTTTCCCCCTTTCTGATATCACTTAAAAAACCCCAAACAACCAAACAACATTCTGTAAGGATACAGTACCTTTTCTTGCATTACCTTTGGTTAGCATATAGCCTGTCATTGTCTCTTCCTGCCTATGCTCTCCTCATTTTCCCATCAGTGAATCTCAGTATTTGACTCTGCTGCCACAGAATGAAACCGATCAGTTTTGACCACAAGACTTTTAGGCATCAGCAAAAGAGGATGCAAACCTTTTACCAGGCTGTGCTCTTGGCTGGCTGGCGAAGCTGAGAACAGCAGAGGCACAGAGATTATCACATTCACAAAACACCCTGTCATTTTATATTTGCTTTGGATTGGGAACTTTGTGTACCAGAACTAGGATTTATCTTCTATCCAGCTTTAAGTGAAAAATTTTGATTTGGTAAAAACTGAAGATATTAAATCTCTCTACTATAAAGGACGATTGGCTCTTCTAAACCCAGATTGTCAGCAATTCATAATTCTTTGCTTCTTCAAAGCACACCAAAGCTACATTTGCTAGCGTGTACAGAACACTTCACTACTCTTACCCAAATAGATACTTAAATTTGACAGTTATCTTAAAAGATCACAAAAAAGAAAGCATTAGTAATGACAGCCAATCTAAAAATCTTATTTGCAGCAGCATAACAACTGTTGAACAAGCTTCTTGTCTGACCAACATACCGCAGGCCTGACCTGGGGATATGCTATTTAGATTGATGTGAGCTGCTCTAACTTTAATCAGGAAAAATGACTCACTCGTATCACTGAGCATAACTCTTCCTTTATACCAAATTGCCACAGTATTTTTTGTGATCCAGTTTCAAACTGATAACCTATTGTTCTATATTTAGTTTAATGTATCATATACTTAATTCTAAGCAGTGCAGAAGCTAAGACTGAACAGCAGACACTTACATTTCCAATAGCCAGAAGAGCTTTGTCAAAGAAGAGTATCATTCCAAAGAAAAGGAAAAACACTCCAAAGCCTGTTAGGCCCATTCCAATCTCTGAAAAAGAAAAATTCAGGCACATAACAAAACATGGTACCAGGAAAAACTCATGCATAGAAATTGCGAAAAACTTGGAATAGAAATTATTGAAAGACTTGGAATGTCCAATCTACAGACATTTTAAATTTATAGAAAAACTCAGCCTATATTATGACCACCTAAAACCCTTCTCGAGTGTGCAAACATAGCAAGTCTTGTAGATACCAATTACTTCAATAACAGAGATCTTTGGAAACTGCTTATCTAAAAAAATACATATTTGGAGCTATATACTGAAGTTGAATGCAACAAAAAACCATGCGTGCATATACATATACATTAGAGACATCCCTTTTCATTTACTGCTCATATGGAGAAAAAGATTCTTTTGTGAACAGATAAAAGTTGCAAATGGAAAACAAAATTTCATTATCCCATGATGTTTACCACAGTAATACAAGTACCCTGGTCCTTTCCATCCTCCTGAGACCTCACATTCCACCTCCCATAATCTTGCATAGCAGTCCCACTTCCCCCCAGCTCCCGGATTGAACACAACTCAGATTAATACTGTAGGATCTTTCCAAGTTACACATGTACTGACAACTACCGAACGCTAGCTTGGGTCTCCAAACAGTTGCTAGTTTTCACAGAATTAGTACACACTAAGTATCTTTGCATTTTGAACACAACTCAGATTAATACTGTAGGATCTTTACACATGTACTGACAACTACCAAACGCTAGCTTGGGTCTTAAAACAGTTGCTAGTTTTCACAGAATTAGTAGACACTAAGTATCTTTGCATTCTGCCTGTGTGTAAATGTTGCTCAAGAAATACTGGGAAGGCAAGAGTAGGATGGAAGATTTGTTTGTCTGAGAAACTGGGCTAGGAATGTTAAGCTATAATTGAAGCTACCATTTGACAACAGCTTCTGAGGTATTGTGAAGACCATACTTAGCAATACATCCTTCTTTTAAAATTAAACCTCTAAGCCCTTCCTTTGACACTCACACAGACCCAATAGGAGAGAAGTATCAGGACAGCAGCAGCACAGCTGCAAAATCTTTGCATTTATCCATGCACTCACCCTTACATTGTTGCGATCCTTGTAACCAGAGAATTTAGAAACCTACAGGATGCGTAAAAGCAGCTAGCAAAAACTACTACAGACAGGCTGGCATCCCAGTTTGTATCTGCATACATAGGGGAGAGAGAGAGAGAAGATCCCAGTAGTTTTGTACAGTCTGGCTTGAAACAAACAAACCCCCCACCCACACTATCATAGCCTTCACTGCTACTGTCGGCCAGATCTACCCAAATGTATTTTAGTTGCACTTTAGATCTACACTGCAGTCAAGTTGATCATTTACTGTTGCTTGAAGAGCTCAGGAGTAAAGGAGTATCATTCTACATATTTCAGAACTTCCACTTAGTATTGCAAAAAGATTTCAAAATGCCTCAGAGTAAAGAGATTTGTTACAGCAACATTCAACTTCCCTAACTTCTGTAAGAGGTCATCTTTCAGCAAAGTTGCAGACCCTGTGGTCTTAAATCTGTAGTTCTACAATATCGCTTGCCACTTCAAACTTTTGCTATGAGCATTTTAACCACCCAGAATTAAAATTACCAAGTAACCCGCTACAACTTATTTACTGCAGACTTTCTCAATATTCATTTACAATGAAAAATGGAATTGCAAATTGTATCTTCACTGAATCGACTGACTGAAGGCAATGTAACAATTGCTATCCGCCCTTTTCTCTAGTACTCTTTACTTCAGAAGAGCAGAAACAAGCTGTATTCTGGAAGGAAAACACTTGGAGGCAGGACTCCAGAGGAATTACCAGCTGCCAGTAAGATAAATATGCAGTCATGGGAAGCAAGCATTCATTCCTCCTGCAGCCACAGCACAAAGTAGGGATCTAGCAAAAAGGCAGAGGCCAACTCCCAACAGCTGCTGCAATTACTGTTCTGACACTTCTGTCACACTTGAAACGTGTTTGTAATCACCTACTCCTACAATGGATTCAGATTCACCTTAGAAATCAACCATATTCTCTGGTTAGGGGAGGGAAAAGGAAAAAAAAAACAAACAAAAAAACCCACCACCATCCTTATCACCCCAAAACTACTGCTGAAAGATGATGAGCAGTCCAGGACTATTGTTCTCTGTTGCCAATATCTCAGTAGAAGGTGTTACTGATTTGATTCGTATCAGAATTTGGAAATATATTTGACTAGCATTCTTAAGAGGAAATTTAAAAAAGCACTGACATTTTATACATAATCTTTGCAACAATGAACTAGCAATTTTTATAGAGGGAGTGAACTATTTTAAATGCTTTCTCCTGCACCATGAGAGTCTTCCCCTATTACTCAAATACAACATTTCAATGCCTAGAAATGCAAAAACACATACTAGTCATGTGACATTTACTCTGGATTTTTTAAAATGATTATGATTTACTGAGAGGAGGGAGCAATGCTTTCTCAAGGTTTCTGCAGAAACCCTTCAAGCTGTGCAAGAGCACTGCAAGCACTGTACCTAAACAGCTCGCTAAATATTAAGACTAAGATACATCGCTTGTGAAAGTTCAGGGAAGACAATGCACATTCTCTATCTTTTGTGTACAAACTAAGAATAGAATCGTGCCCTACAGGCTCTCAGAAGGCAAAAATTAATGCAGTTTATAGGTTATGAGAAGCTTCAATTTTTAATTATTTTGCTAGCAGTATTTTTCGCATTGAAAAATTAATTTGTTTGGGAAAAACAAAGTGCATTCTTTTGCAATTACTGGTGATTTATAACAACATTCAACAAATCACTTTTAAAGTGTTCTAGACTACAGCTGCAGACTTAACTTTCTAAACATCAACTAATGCAGCAGTCCTCTCCAGGTATTTATCATACTTCTCTATCAGTGACTCTATGGCTAACTCCATATTTTTCCAAACAGCAGTGAGTTTAAAAATATCTGATGAAATATCCTCAGAATTTCAGAAAAAAATTGAAAAAAACCTAAAAAGCCCTGAACTCCACAGTATATTACTCTTGGCTCTGACAGTTAAAACCAACAGAGTCAGCACTGGAATTAGCTGAAGGCCCCAAATGAGGATCTCTTTCTGGAGAGATTTCTCTTCTTCCCCCCTGCCCAGTGGATACTCTGGGCAGGGGAACAGGCAAAAAGCAAAGCCCACAAGGGTTTAATCAATCAGAAATCTAAAAGTGAACCCCAAGGGTTAGTACCCATCTGAGTAACAGAGCACAGCCCCTGAATTTCTCAAAAAAATCATTGACCTTGAATGTTGCTAACCTGCCTTTCTGCCCATCTTCATCCTTGGCTCTCCAACACCTGTTTCTAGCACCCTGCTATCGAGTTAAATTATTTCTTGTAACTTTCTTTTCTACATCTTTCACACTTACCCTCCTTCATAGCTGACACTATGGTGCTTATCAAGCAGACTAATTTCCTTTCATGCCAACCACACCAAAAAAGCATCATATGCAAGATGTTCATTTCAATCAAAGACCTTTCTCCTTTCCCTTGCAGTTCAAACACTTATGAACCTCTTTACTTTGATTTCTCTGAATTTTCCCTTTCAGCATCTCTATTTCCAAGGATTTCTATCCAGTGGAAACAAGACTACGGTCACATACACTTACTACTTTTTTCACTTCACCTGCTCCTCACCTTAAACCCCCCTCAGCATCGCCTGCAAACGTTCAGCGCAACACAGCAAAGCTACAAACGTATAATTAAAGCGACTGCAAACCACTAACGTCCACATGGAGGCACACTAGAAGGCTTTGGCAAATCGTTACTTTTGTTCACCGTTCAGTTTTCATTCATTCTCGCCACCGCCACATCGCAGCACTCCTGCCAAGGCGGAGGAGCTCGCAGCCCCAG